>NC_135762.1:3822566-3866907 GCF_052425735.1 Oculina patagonica
AGATCTACCACGTTGATAAAGCATTTAGATGCATGAATCTCTTCTTTTTGAGTCGATTGGCAAACTTAACAGCCATGCCTGATGGTAGAGCCCATATTTCAAATGGTGAAAATATCAAAAACACGTAGAGAGCTCGTATTCATGTTCCAGGATTCGAAAGACTGATACTTTTAGAAAAAAAAAACTCGTACTTCCCGACTTGGCATTCATATATATTAATCTTCTAGCCAGACAAAAGTGGCTGCAATGATAATTGTCAACAAGAATAATATTGTTATCAGTACCGATTTTAGATTTCCTGCGCTCAGGCGGCGTTTCAGACAAAGTTTTTATAAACAGTCTAAAAGCAACCTTTTTGCACCGTGCAAGAAAATGACAATTTTGAGATTTGTGATTTAGGAGGAAGAATCAAACACCACCACACTGCCGATAACTCCTTTATGAACTTTTCTTTGTTCTTTTTGAAACGATTGGCAAACCTCTTGCTGGGTATTGCAGTCGTTATCTTTGAATTACGTGAAAAAATTAGTTAGTGTAAGTGGGACGGGGCGTGGCGTGGCGGGATGTGTTTGAAAATAATAGCTGGGTACAAACAAAGTCCTTAGATTGCGCTCTGGGGGACTGAATAATACTTGAAAGAAACAGATATTGCTCGACTAAACGGCGCTACCAAAATGTAAACATATCAAAAGGGTTATACTTGTTACATTGTTTCTGGGTCCTTTTACGGAAAAGGAAAAATCAGTTTGAAGTATTCCGAGCGAATTACTGCCTTATTCACGTGGTTAAGCTCGCTAGAGCGAAAATTACTCGTTGCCTGACTTTTCTCATAGTCCTTTGAGAAGAATTAAAACCACTGAATAGGTCTTAAGACCAGATATGACACGTAAACTATTTTTGTAATCGGTAACATTCTGTGCCCTTATCACATCAGCTGAAAACAAATATTGGGCCAAGCCTAAACAGTATTGGGATGTTTTAAGTCTTGCCATTGTCCCCTGGGCAGGTATTAGCAATGTAATGTTGTTATTTCTTCTATTGTTTGTTAGACGACACATTCCGTTTTAGCGAAAAAAAAGCGAGGGTTGTCCGGCAAGAAATTTGGGAGTCTCTTCGATAGATCTGGTCTCACCACTTATCGGCAATCGAATTAAAACTCAGGCCATTGATTTCATTGTTATTTCAGTTTTTACTCTTTCTTGTTGGGGCATTTGTTTAACGCAGCGAAGGATAGCAACAAACTCGTTTTGAAAAGAGTTCTCCCTGGATTTTGCCAAATAAGAAAATTAAATTGAACTTTGGTCCAGGTGTCAAAACAAACCTTCTGCTTACCATAAGTATCTTGTATCAGCTGGAAAAAGGACCGTTGACTGGAATGGATGTTTGTTTAAAAACTTTTATTCCTGATCGGCTGTTATTTCCGATTCTGGGCTGAGTGGCGCCAGCTACAATCGGTGATATCAATAATATTATTATTGATATTATAGAATCTTTGTTTCCTTTTTAAAGAAAACATTTTAAAGACCTGTCAGCGAAGAAACTGGGTAATCATTCTAACACGGTTGATCTGAACTCATTTTTTTCTGGCAATCGAATACAAATTCAATGTATAACTCCGTTATATTAGTTGGAACGAGTTCACTGTTTGTTTCTTAAAACAAACAGTCAACTCGCTTAAAAGCGATGATGGAAATACACCAAATCAACAGCTCTTCTTCATGGCGAAAAAAAAAACTGTGAACAAAACAACGTCGCGTGCGCGAAACCTTGCCGAGTACGAAAAAAACGTAGAGTTAAACTTTGCTCGAGATGTCAAAACAACAGCTATCTCCCTAAAAAAAATGGTGCTGTGCAGCTTTAAATTCGGCAGGGGTTAAGAGTTCTTCTCATTCAGTCGTGTCTGAATACCGCAAGTTCGGTCTGCAACAACCATGAGTGCCCTAATTTTCGTTGTCTTCTTCGCAGGCTTTCTATCCTTTCCCTTCTGCGAGGCGAAAGGTAAGTCGTATTACTTTCCTTTTCCTCGCTTAAAGCTTTCAAAAATTGAATAGACGATTTAGTTTGCAACCTAGCCCCCTTTTCGCAATGCTTCAACCATGTATTTCATGCTGCATTGTAACCTACCCCAGGCGAATATATATTAATGAGGGAATGCCATTCTAGAATGCAAAACTGACGGCTTTTTTTATAACAATATTTTGCTTCGATCCGCCAATTATTCTCATCATGTCAAATTACCTTTACCTTTATTTAGACACGGTGAGGTTTTAAAGCTTTAAGCTTGTGGGGCCGTGTATTTCCAATCAAGACGTTTTGGTAGAAAATTCTCTGTCAGATTTTTGGCGTGCGTTCATTCTTTTGAAACAAATTTCCTTACCCCGGTAATTTTCGCAGTGTCCAATAACTTTTTGGTGCAGTAGGCGCATAAATTCTTTTATATCAGGCCATGTTATGTATAGCATATAAAAGTCAAACGGCTCAGATTCCACAAGGTTTCGTTTCGCGGGGTGGGGATCTTCAACTTAACATGGTTTAATTTCAACAGTGCATACAATGAAGCAATTCATAGAGTTAATTAACATAGGATTATAGGATCCTGAGTTTGGTTTGTGTATAACACAATTCTGGACAATTTCATCGTTCAGTTTTCTTTAATATTCTATGCCAATTTTATCTTATATGTATCAAGATGAGCAAAAACCATTTTGTACAAAGATATCACTGGGGAACTGGTTGTAGTTTGTTAGCTCATATGGGGACCTTGTGGCTTTCATTTTTAGCAGTTGCCTTGACGCAGTTCATCCCTGAAAATGATTTTTTGCAAGGTTTTTTGTTCTACAGTACTAGACAGAATGTATTTTTTTTAAAAAAAAAAAAAATAAGTGAAAAGGAATTGCAATCATTCCTAATTTCTTAGCACTATTGGCTTGCTCCCAGGCACTCGAGAATGGCGCCGGTGATAATCGTGAATAACAGAAACATATTAATATGTGTCCGAGTCTCGGTTTCCTTTACACATTACTCAGACATCGTTTAAGAAAAAAAATAACGCGACCTTTTTGCACCGTACAATATTGTTTTGAATTCAATCGACCAGCCCTGTGCCATATGTATTGTTCGGTATCAAGTAGGTTATCTTACACCTAAAGACCCACAGCACGCGTGCACGATTTCTTTGGGTAAAACGACACTTCTTGTCTAAATTCTTTGAGATCCCCGATAAATAGATCTACCACGTTGATAAAGCATTAAGATGCATGAACTTTCTCTCTCTTCTTTTTGAGTCGATTGGCAAACTTAACAGCCATGCTTGATAGTAGAGCCCTTATTTTAAATGGTAAAGATATCAAAAAACACATAGAGAGCTCGTATTCATGTTTCAGGATTGGAAAGACAGCGGATATTTCTAGAAAAAACCCTCGTACTTCCCGACATGGAATTATATATTTATCTTCTGGCCAGACAATTGGTATTTGTCAGTACCTTTTTCTACACCCGTGGAAAATGCAGTATTTCGAGCGAACTGCGATTCTTTTCAAATGAATTAGCTTGCCTGAACAACAATTTCTGATCGCCCAATTTTTGTCACTGTAATTTGAGAAAATTAAAGCAGTAAAAAACCTTGAGACCAGATTTTGCACTAAAGTGTTTGGTATACACTTCTGTTATCTTGTTTAAAGAAACATTCCTTTATAACAAAAAGAGAAACACCTGACCAGCGAAGAAACTGGGTAATCTTTCTAACACGGTTGATCTGATCTGTTTTTTTTTTCTGGCAATCGAATACAAATTCAATGTATAACTCTGTTATATTAGTTGAAACGAGTGAACTGCTTGTTTTAAGCGATGACGGAAAAACACCGAATCGACAGCTCTCCTACGTGGCGAAAAAAAAAACGGTGAACAAAACAACGTCGCGTGCGCGTGACCTTGCCGAGTACGAAAAAAACGTAGATTAAACTTTGCCGGCTCGAGATGTCAAAACAACAGCTATCTCCCTAAAAAAATAGTGCTGTGTAGCTTTAAATTCGGCAGGGTTTAAGAGTTCTTCTCATTCAGTCGTGTCTGAATGCCGCAAGTTCGGTCTACAACAACCATGAGTGCCCTAATTTTTGTTGTGTTTTTCGCTGGCTTTCTCTCCTTTACCTTTTTCTGCGAGGCGAAAGGTAAGTCGTATTGCTTTCCTTTTCCCAGCTTAAAGCTTTCAGAAAATGAATAGTCGATTTCGTTTGCAACCTACTCGCATTACAAAAAAGAGGTTTATTGAATACTTATCTGATCTTTTCCGATCTATGCCAACGCATTTTTTTTATTTCAAAGAGTTTTTAGCCTCCTTTTCACAATTTTGTGTACGAAAACCGACTAATATAGGGTTTTCCAATAAATTTTGAAAATTACAACCATGTATTTCATGCTGCATTGTAACCTAGCCCAATCGAATATATGATAATGAGGAAAGGCTATTCTAGAATGCAAAACTGACGCTGTTCTATAGCAATATTTTGCTTCGATCCGCCAATTATTCTCATCATGTCAAGATGTTTTGCGTTAGGAAATTTTTCGTACTACGTGTTTTTTTTTTTAGAAAATTCTCTGTCAGATTATTAAAGTTTGGCGTGCGTTCATTCTTTTGAAACAAATTTCCTTACCCCGGTAATTTTCGCAGTGTCCAATAAGTTGTTGGTGCAGTAGGCGCATAAATTCTTTTCTTTGGGCCATGTTATGTATAACGGTTTCGTTTCGGGGCGGGGATCTTCAACTTAACATGGTTTCAACAGTGCATACAATGAAGCAATTCAGAGAGTTAATTAACATTTGGATTATAGGATGCCGAGTTTGGTTTGTGTATAACACAATTCCGGATAATTTCGTCAGTTATCTTTAATATATGCCAATTTTATCTTATATGTATCAAGATGAGCAAAAACTATTTGCACAAAGACAAATATATCACTGGGGAACTGGCTACAGTTTGTTAGCTCATATGGGAACCTTGTGGCTTTCATTTTTAGCAGCAACTAAAAATGTGGCTAGATTTAACAATTCCTTTATGCCCTCAGTGTATAGTGACTGTTGGCCTTGGCTGAAGCTGGCTGAAATGAAGCGACTCTTACGATCTCATTAAATTAGCGATTTTGCCTAAATGACGCTGAATTCGCTTAGTTGAGTTGCTGTTACCAAATGAAGGCTCAAGGTAATCTATTGAGTTCGGGGGGGGGGGGGAGTGGACAACCAACAACATGCAGGTGAGATATTTGACACTTTTATTCACTTTATTAACAATCTTTTGAAAGAAAAATAAAATGTTTTCCATGGAATTTCAGATCCATGCAGACTTTCCCCGTGACGCAGCCCTTTAAAGGGTTACCCCACCTTAACTTGTTTTATATTTTATTGTTTTAATTTGTTTTATATTTTATTGCAATTGATATAGCTTACAGCACCCATGGGGAGGATGTAACTTGCTTTCGTCAGCAAAAGCACAGAGTGATTGGATACCGTAAGTAAAAAAGCGTAACAGACTAGAAAGTGAGTGTATTTTTCTATTAATTTTTATCTGTACTTTACCTGGAATTGTGATTCTATTTGCACGCGTTTTTAGAGGGTAACAAAGGAGTATATAGACCTTATCACGGTTTTCGACGCCATCTTGACGAGTAGGCAAAGCGGGTAGAAATTACAGTGTTTGTATAGGAATCCGACGGCGAATATCTTGTACAAAATTGAATTCTGAACAACTTATGAATTGTAAAGTTAAGATACTAGGCAAAAGATTTTATTTGCCGAGTTTAAAGGAAGTAGCTGGGCTAGAAAGAGTTCACTTACGTTTTTAATTTTTCCATACATTTGCCAGTATTTTTTTCCGCATGATTGACGCGGTTCGCGGTAAAAATTATAGACAAATGTATGTGAAAATAAAAACGTAACTGAACGCTTTCTAGCCCAGCTACATCCTTCAAACTCGGCAAATAAAATCTTTTACCCAGTATTTTACCCAGTATCTTAACTTTACAATTCATGAGTTGTCCAGAATTCAATTTTTGTACAAAATATTTGCCGTCGGATTCCCATACAAACACTGTAATTTCTACCTCGTCGAAAACCGTGGTAAGGCCTATTACGCGTGACGGGTAATGTGGGCAAAAAATCAGTAAGTTAGTAAGTAATGTAAGCAAACGGTTTATTGACAGCGTATCCACGCTGTGGCTCTTCATCCGTTACTAGCTAATTAGTGCGTGAAGCGCGAAAGTAAAAAAATTCATTGGAGTTACATTTCTGTTTTAATTTTTTATCCTTTGTTCATATTAACTCACTTTTATAAATCAATGATGAAACTCTACATTTCACGGACTTTGATGCTCAGCTCCCATTTCACTGTTTTAAGTACGTACTTTCGAGGCCTTAATATTTGGGAACTTTCACTATACCAGTAACCCTGACGTAGCTGTCGCTGAGGAAACTATGAATAAGCCATTTCCGAGTTACCATTTGCCTCTGCTTCAAAACGAGTCTACGTGCGAAACCATCCAAATGAAAATGAGTTTGACCTTCAGCCCCATTGTCATGCAAATCAAACTCAAATTCATTTGAATGGTTTTGCACGCAGACTCGTCTTTAAACAGAGGCAAAGGGTAACTCGGAAATGGCCTATAGAAAGGTTAATTTGTGTTAAAATTTAAATGTAGCTTATCCGAAAATTTTGTTTCATTCTGTGGTCCGCTTGTCTTATTATTATAGATATCAGCACGAAGCATGAGATAACAGTTGATGTCGGTGAATGCGCAACAGGAAATGCCTTGGTAAACATTTCAAATATGTTTTTACTTTTCCGTCATCTTAGGTAGCAGATTTTATGAGGGGGAGGGGAGGCTAGGGGAGAAAAGTAAGAAATTAGGAGAGGGGGGAGGTCAGTTCTTTGTCTTTCCTTCTCGCTTTTACCTTTCTCACTTTTCTTTTGTGATTTTCCCCTCCTTTATTCCTAAAAGCGCCAGTTACACAGGCTAGCTATCTAGTCACAAGTGGTTCCAGATGCATATATAATCTTCTCGCTCCAATTATTGCTAATTGCCTTTTGTTAAAGAGGCTTTGCCACGAATTTTAACAGAAATTTTGAACGGGCAAAATTTGTTTTTGTTTCGTAGGAAACCTAAAAATAATGATCCATTTTTATTAACAATTGCTTTATTAGAGCACTGAAACTGTTAGCAAGCGTCTTTGGCTGTGGATGGCTCGGATGGAAATGGATTGTAACTTAAAAACTTAAGGCTTAACTTTTCAAGTTGTTTCCGCGCGTCTTCAAAAAAATCGATATTTATAGCTGTAGCTTGATTTCTATCAGCAAATTTAGGTTATATCTTCCTTGGGATGTTCAAAGATAATGTTTTTCATGGGATAAGATGCCTACCACTAATTTCAGTTTAGACCAAAATTCTGCAAAATCCCCGAGACGTAGCTCCTTTAATGTTTGGTTTTTTTTAGAAGTATTCAAACCAAGCGATCAGAAAGCCCAGCAGTGATTGTGTCCCATATCAGATCATCGAAGAGCGTGTTCTGCTATATAGCACATTCATATTGGAAATGGAAAAAGTCCTGACCTGCCAGAAGGTGCCTTCCACTTGTCAGCGGCTACCGCGCATGGTCACCTATTATCCGAGAACTGCGTATAGCCGCACGGTAGATGTAGGAGCATGCGGGGGACTGTGCCGAGAAAAAACGGAGTGCTTGGCAACTAAAAACAGGACAGCGGCAATATCCACTCCTAATGGTACGTAAAGAACCCAATCTGCTACTTTTACATGTTGCTTTTGGCCTCTGATTCAAAACGAGGCCTAATCTGAGAACCCCTTACCAAAAACGCTTTAATTTCCAAAATTCAGTGACCATCAACCAATATCTTCTAACAATAGCAAGACATTAGTAAATAATAAAGATGGTAGATTTTAAGCTCGGTGATAAATAGTGAAGAAATTATTCTACATGACACGAGCGTGGGACAAAGAAAAAAATCTGAGTCCCCGACGGGAATCGAACCCATGGCCTCCCAGATACCGGTTGGGTGCTCTAACCAACTGAGCTACGTGAGACTCGCTGTGAGCTAGGCCATTTACTAGGTTGATAAGTGACACGCGTCCTGCATACTGCTAGGATCAGCAATGTCGAAATCATCAAATTTGTAGTAAATAATAAAGATGGTAGATTTTAAGCTCGGTGATAAATAGTGAAGAAATTATTCAACATGACACGAGCGTGGGACAAAGAAAAAAATCTGAGTCCCCGACGGGAATAGCAAGACATTTGTAAAGAAACGTGTAATGAGAATGAAGTAATTAATCAACTAGGGGTCATTGTATTGACGTGCTACCAAACTCTTAGAACAGTCAACTATTAAACATCAAAAGAAATGTACTGAGCGCCGTCTATGAGCCAAAACACGTCATTATATGAATTAAAATCGTTTATATTATGGCATTTTTTAAAACCTGTTTCTTGTCGTAGGAAAACGAAGCATTGAAATAATAGAAGACTGCTCGTGTGTGACGCCTTACTGTTATCGAGTGTCAGCATTTGAAGCGTTTCCTGAAGAGTATACCGATGCCAAAGGAAACAAAGCTATCCGGACCAAGGTATCTATGCATAAACATCTTCAAATGAAGTTTTACACGTAAATTGAAACTGAGTCAAGGGGGTATCAAGCCTGTTACACTACAATAACATCAATTCATGATCAGATTGCGAACATTTTATTCCAAGTGATTTATATTGGAATATATTTCATATACATACATTGGAACCCCGATATAACGATCTTCGATATAACGATATTCCCGATATAACGATGAATATGTTATGTCCCGGCAATAGTAAAATGTATGGGACGGAACCCCGATATAACGATTCCTCGATATAACGATATAATTTTACTGCCCCCTTGGCATATCGTTATATCGGGGTTCCACTGCCTGTATTACATTTTTAACTTAACATTAAACATAAAACTGTTCACTTTGATGTGATAGATATATATTGTTTTTCAAAGTTTACATTCCATGAAAATCTTACTAGCTTCTTGAATTTCTTTTCAATATTTCAAGTTACGATATTGACAACTTTTTTCTCTTCAATTATTTTCAGCTTATCGATATGGGTAAATGTGTTGCGAAAGACCCCTGTCCAAAACGCTGGTGAGTAGCTTGACATCACCGGTAGTCAGTTATAAATCAGTTTGTAATTTCTCAAAAAGTAAGCTACGTAATATCTGGCGTCCAGTTAGGAGAATTTGTTTGCTAAAATCAGGCTGTAAAGCCATGTCTGCGTCGCTTAAAGCCTGGTTTTCACTAGCGACGCAAGCACAAGCGCAAACACAAGCGCGATCACGCAAAGGGACAAATTTTGACCCTTGTGCTTGTGCCGCAATCGCAACCACGAGCATCCAAATGCAATGCGCTTGTGCCTTTGCTTGAGTCGAAGCCTTTTTCACGGAGAAATAAGAGCTGTTATCCTTGCGCTTGTGCTTGCGTCGCTAGTGAAAACCAGGCTTAAAAAATTGCCCCAAAATCGAATTAACTCTATTAGCCCCAAAATAACAGCCTGCCAATGCTAAACAAAGAAGACGTAATTATAAGCAAGAGAATCCCCCATAAAAGGCACTCTTCTCTTGCTATAAGCAAAAACAACACCACAATAGCTAGGATTGTGGAAGATCGAGGTCATTGTGAACCTGGTGATATAAAAAAACTAAGGCTTTCACAAAAGAAATAATTGACATTTGGTCAAACTTGTACAATGAAGAAAATACAACACACTTGAAGGTGTATTTTTTTCCCTACCGTAAATGCTCTTCTAGGTCTTATTTCTTTTCAATACCTTTTGAGGGGGGCTTAATGTGGGGGGGGGGGGGTTATAGAGAGGATCGAGGGGGCTTTTTAGAGAGGAGGCTTATTAAGACCCTTATATCAGTACGGCGGTACATTGTTACATATATTACATACAAGAAACAACTTGGACTTTTAAATGTTTTAGTGCTGTTTAGTTACAAGTTTTCACAAAGAAGTAACAGCAAAAAGTTAATGTGATGGACGAGTAACTTTAAAAACGTTAAGTTACGAGGATAAATGGAGTGGGGAGGGGGAAGGCTTAATTAAAATTTAATTTCCAGCAGGGGTAGCCTGTATAAAAAGACCTTGTACGGTATTTATGTGCTGTTGATCATGGGACGCTCACGACGTGTTATTTCTTTATGCAGGGTGTACACAGTCCCGGAGATATTCGATACTTTCCGGAAGGTCCGCTGTATTAAAAAGACATCCAGAAGGCAGGCCTATGTTTCCATCGGAGGGCGTCGAGTCGAGGTCGCCACTATCGACACGTGCTCCTGCATCTGAGAAGAGCCTGGAGCTGAGAGAGTTCTCATTGCTAGTGATGTCCTTGGAGTTTTTCTTTCTAAAGTGTGATTTTTGTACTGTAGTATTAAACGATAGCTGAAGAAACCGAAATGTGTATGTGTGAAACACGTTTGATCTGCATGTGAAATCGGGGTATACATAGAAGGAGTTACAAATCGTTTTCATTTTATTCTTGCCAAAAGGCGCATAATTCTAGCATAGTTAGGCTACGTTTACACGGACACGGTTATCAATCGACACGGTTTCATGACCTCGAAACCGCATCGAAAACGACACGGTTTCGAAGTATTTACACGGAGCCTATTTAACGATTTTCCGACTGTTTTCGAATGTGATTGTATAAGCAAGCGCTGCTCTCTATGCTTGTTTCACCATGTTTACCCTTCGCAAGCCAGACAGTTCGTGCCAAAATACATGGCCGTTTTCAAATCGATGCGGTTTCGCCGTTTTTGACCGTTTACACGACAACGAAACCGTATCGTTTTGAAAACGCTCCACTTTTGACAGCGTTTTCAAAACGACCCGGTTACAGTAGTGGTCTCGATCGGTGCCGTGTAAACGAAAGGCGTAACCGCATCGCTTTCGATGCGGTTACAAATGAAATCGTGTCCGTGTAAACGTAGCCTTAGACAGAGGAATGGCCAATTTTGCGAACATTTTCAGCCGAATTACAGATCTAGACAGTGTATGTGTGAAACAGTTTTGTTTGTTTCACACATACACTGTCTAGATCTGTAATTCGGCTAAAAATTGAGAAACGGGGAGTTATCTCAACAAAAAATGAAAGTTAAACTAAGAAATGGTTTTCATTTAGTTTTAACCTTACTGACAACTGACATTTGGTCGAAATTTAATCTAAGGCACTACGGCTATTCGCCTATTCACCAGTCGGTTTTATATATAAAACCGACTGGTGAATAGGCGAATAGCCGTAGTGCCTTAATTATTAAAACGTAGGTGCTTACAATTTGCCAAAGCAGTCACCCTATCAACCGCAAGGGTTTCCTCAAAGAGAGCTTAAATTAATGTTATTACATCAAAATTTCCATGGCGAAACACTTAATTTTAAACAAAAATGTTTATTTTTTGGCTTAATAGTAAGCACTGTTACTTGTTATCTTCGCTTCAGTGAAACACATACAAATGGCTAATATTCAACGAAATGAAAATACTTCATTTCGTTGAACATTAGCCATTTGTACTGTAGCTAGACGATTGAAATCATTATGAGCAATAAAAAACGGACATCAATCAATAAAGCTGGTTCTTCATTGTGTGCGCACGCCTAAGGGAAAAGGAAGGGTGGACAGGGAAATGGGGACCCAGGAACGTGGTTGCCACAGAAATCAGCCTTCGAAAATTCCCTCCTAGCTGATAAAAATAAAATTTTCCTGACAACGACTTAAAAAAAATGTCTCAGACATAGTAGCAACCTGAGATCACATTGACCTGAAATGCTTCTTCCAGACTTTAAAACTAAAATATAAAATCAAAGTTGTTATTATTTCAGGTTTTCCTTGAGTTGACTGAGTTTACTTGAAAATGATTTAAAATAAAATTCCTTAACTTTTCTCTGGTCTGATCTTGTTTCCTCTGTTTCAGTGGCAAGCCTGGAAACTAGTTATCTCAAAGCTAAATGGATGACCATTATAAAAAAGAATTCGGTTTTTTTTACAGTTACATGTCAAAAACCACTGTTTCCATCGCAGCTACGCGCGTATATGGTCCATCACGCAACGTTCTTCTAAGCAAGCTTTTTAATGCCTCTCAAATTCTTGATATTGTCCCTGACACAGAAGAGGTCCTTGAGATATACTTTATTGTTATTTTTTTTCGCGGGACTTAATTTTTTGCGATTTTCGCGATTTTGAAAATATCTCAAAATTAAAGACCCGCGAAAATTTATTCCTAACGTTTCTGACGTATTTTTAATCGTTTTGACGTATTTTTTTGGCCTAATCGCAAAAATTAAGTCCCGCGAAATATGCCCGTTCCATTTTCGCGAAATTAAGTTCCCGCGAAAATAAGTAACAATAAGGTACATATTACTGAAGTGGCGAACTTTCCTGCATGCTTTTACTGTTCGTTACAAGACTTGAAGTGTAAAATATCTTCGCATTTCTCAAAAAGTCAGTCCAAATCTGTGCGATAATAAGTTGAAAATTATAGCAGAAAAAGGTAACGTACATCAATTTTCACTGGTAGATGTTTTCTCGGCTTTAATTTGGCACGGTTACGTTTGTGGTCATGTTGCGGCCTGGAAGCAAACAGAACCAAATATTTTGGCACATTTCTTCAGCCACGAAGATCGCAAATCATTTGCTTGTTTGGCAGGCTTAGAAGATGTTTATGTAAATTTGCGGATCGATGTCTATGTGTTGGAAACAGTGTAGAACAATTTTAACTGTCGAAAGCTTTAGTCAAGTCTGTAAATGGTTCAGTTTTTCCAGTGAAGTACCCTGCATGATTTACAACTGTATTAAACTAAAGATGCGACTCGCATAGGGTTAAATGTAAGTTGAGAACATGAATGTTTTATAGGTCAAACTGAAATTTTACGGAGATTTATAATTGACATAGGATTCCCATGCACTCTATTTCGCGCCATTTTGGCAGGAAAAAACCAAACTGAAAAATGGTAAAGTTTCGCATAAAATTATGTCTGCAAAGGTACAAAAGGTTGCCAGCACAATTCTGCCTCTGTTTCAAAACGAGTCCTCGTCAGTGCAAAAGTGATTTGTGTTAAATGAACGCACGTGCAGGTGAAACCGCTCATTTTCATAAATAGGTTTCGAATGAAGACTCGTTTTGAAAGTGAGGATAATGAAAAGGCAACTAGGAATATTAGCCTATTGAGATTTCCAAGAATTTCGGCTTTCTTTGAAGCTGCAATCAATGACGCAAAACGCGACAAATTTACGTTACAGAAAATGTCATCTTTACTTTCGAAGAGCCATATATTTTCATTACGGAAATATTGAATCGACAAAACGTAAACACACGTTCGATTGTGAAATATCGGCTCCCCAATGCACATATTATTCTCAGTAGTAACACACCTATCAAGCACTTCATAGCGCCGTAATTTCCCTGTTTGCAGAACAAAAAAATGACCCACAAAATGTCCAAAACTTTGCAGTGAAACCACTCGCCTAACAACTCGTGGTTCCACTAAGTTTTTAACATTTTATGACACCATTTCTATGGTCTGTAAGATTTCAGATATTTATAATTTCACACTATTTACAAAAATCAACACTATTACACACTATTTACAGAAAATACATTTATTAAAAGAAGGAAAATATAACAATAATGAGAGCCCAAATAAAATGTGCTCAGTGACCAAAGAAGCATAGGCTATCGTGTTTCTCACTGACACGTACAAAAACAGACAAGACACATCAATTACTGAAAACAACAGAACAAAAAGTACAAAGTGAATACTGGCAAAGGCGTACAAAATAAACATGTTAAATAAGCTATACAGGCTATATGCAGAATACAAACAGATTATGCAGAAGAGGAGGATTAGAACAGAAGAAAAAATTTCAATGTATTTTTTGAAAACTGAAAGCCCCTTTGCTGAGCCTTAAAATGCTGATTTTTGATTCACAAGAAATACTGCCAATTCAGTACGACGTTGATTTTCTTATTTCCATGTGGGGTTTTCAAATATGAATGTTATATCTTCCGCAGTCAATGCCATTAGTTTTGTCATCGCATTTATAAATTAACTACATTTAGATCTTCTACAGGCAATTTAAATGAACCGGAATTACGTAAAATAAAAGTATTTTAAAGTCTTCCTCAAAAATAATGAAATTACGCAAAAAAAGTATTAAGTCTTCCTCAAAAATAATGAAATTACGCAAAATAAAAGTATTAAGTCTTCCTCAAAAGAAATGAAATATGATCATTAAGAATTTAGAATGTAAGTTGATGGCTGAAAGCTAATGACCAAAATGGCCAAATTAAAGTGGTTTTTTTTTATAGCACAATTTTGAGAAATTCATTCTTCAGTCATAACATCGTTTACTAGTACCACAGGAAGCCCTATCGTAGTAGATGTCTTTATAACACATATCCAAAGTTGTAGATCTGAACAGTAAAATTTTTATTTTATTTCAGAATAAAATGTACTTATTTTCACTTCATTGTTTCTTAAGTTGTCCTGTTTGCTCTAGAGTCATTGCCACTGGATTTTCACGCCGAATTTGCAAGTACCTCATGTAAAGTTGTATTGTAGATATCTACAAGGACGGTGTTATCGAGATTTCTAGCGGACGAGCAGCGGATGAAAACTTGACAATTATGCTAAAGAAAGCCTGGTAACCTTTAATACGTTATCCTATGTTATGTCTTGGCTGATATATAAGTAATTCTAGTATTTTTTTTCACTCGAGTAGCTCGAGTGATATGTACGGTTCCATTACATGGTTCAAGACATCCGACGTTATACATTGACAAAATTCAGTCTGTCACTCAATGTCCGTGTGTTAGAGAAATTGCCGGTTTGACACTAATGAAGATGGTTCGTTAATTTATTTTCGAGTTCTCTGTCAAACGAGAAGCAATGCTCACAACATTGCTTGCACGCTAACACCGAAAGCTGATAGCACTTTAAACCATTTACACTTAACGTAAAGGCTCTATTCGCCATTTCAAAGCATTTTCTCCTAATTTTTTAAAGTGATATGTAGGTTTAGGCACTTTCCCCTTCTTGTGGACGGTTTTATGGAATTAACGCACCCGCGAAGCTTGACCGTAATTTTACAAAATCAGTTCATCGCTACATGTCAAAACCTGCTAAGCAAGCGAAAAATAACATTTATCGGGTATCAAATCTGAATTTCAATACGAAAAGGCCACAGCCGCTTTGCAAAAGGTCTGTTTTTCAGTGTGTAGGTTACCGTATGTAAAAACATAGTTCTGAACTTATTAAACAACCTTTAGAGTAAAATTTTTGCAATTACGGATCGACCAGCTGGTTGCAATGGGTAAGGGAACAGCGCATATTAAAAAGCAGTCATCGTTTTGCAATACGGATGTCGTGTTTTCACTTTTATTCCCTACCATGATCAGTGTTAAAAAAAATGAAAAGAACTTGTACACGCTTACACGAATCTGTCAGTGCGTCAGGGACATGAATTTGTCTTGCCCGCCCGAGTTTTGGTGACAAGTGCCTGACATGTTGACAGTTCAGTCTCATTTGTAACACGCACATTTACCATTAAGAAAATGGACCGTATATTTTGAACATTTACTTCTGAAAGCGAAAGTAGAGTTCGAAAATTATGACAAATGTTGAGACGTTTGTCTTCCTCTATTAGGACAGAACTTTATATAAAAAAACAATGTATTAAAATGAAGAGAAAAAGCATCATGAAGTCTTCTAATGAATTGCTCAATCGGTTTAAATCGTTTCTCTATCGGCTTGACGCTCGGAAATAGATGTCATTACCTCTCAAACAACTGCTTTAATTTGCTCAATTGTCGAAACATTTTCCGGCGTTAAAACAAATTTTTCATTCGTTGACAAAACAGGCTAAAACAAGACTTCAACTTCTGTCGTAATTCGTCTAGCAAAACAACGACTGTAAAGCAAATTGGAGTGTTAGTTGTTTTTTTTTTTGGGGGGGATCTTCTTCCGTTTAGCTTTTAGCTTAATTATCGCATTAGAAAGTAAAATATACTCCAGTTTTATATTCGCAGAGAAAACCACTTAGACAAACATTGTGGGCTGTGTTGACACAAGTAGGGAAATTACTACTGGGCAATTACATCCGCTTGTAAGTTCGACCCTCGCCATCTGACGGCTTTTCGTTTAGAGGATTTGTATCTTTTGAATGGAAGGGTGGAAAATCAAGATAGAAACGGTTTCAAATGCATATTTTGACACACTGAACAGATAGATTTTTCCATAAAAAGTAAAGGCCTTTACAAGAAGGAAGTTTAACGAGCGGCGAAGATGTAATGCATGGAAATCGAAACCATGATGTCGTTCATTGGAAACAACAAGGAGTGGTTAGACTGACGTAAAAGTGCGGCATCTCTTTCGGTTTTAATATAACTGGCAGTAGTTCTGCGTAGGCGAAAGTGGTCAAGTTGTTTTTATTAATAAGGACTTGGTCAGCGCTTATTTCAGTCTCATAAAAGCGGGGGAACAATTCACTTTCTATAAAACGCCTCAGTTGTGGTGTCAACAAAGTTGGGTGCGGCGTCTGAGAACATTTTTCAGGATTTCATAACAGAGCTAGAGCGCGCGTCACCATGAATGCTACATTGAGCACAATTCAAGTCTTTGCCCAGCAGTTAAAAAGCCGATCAACTGCAATTCAGATCACAGAATCCTTCTTTATGCTGCTGATCAACTTCGCTTCTTTCGCCGGCAACCTTCTGCTTGGAATCGCGGTCATTAAAAACCCGAATCTCCGCAGAACTGTTCCCAACATGTACATTATAACTTTGGCTGTTTCCGACTTTCTAATGTCTTTGCTGGGAATTTCATTTTCAGTGGCTTCCCTGATCGTTGGAAAATGGCCGTTTAACAACTTTATCTGCCAGCTTCAAGGATTCTGGATTCTTCTCATGTGCGCCGTGTCGTTACAAACTTTAGCCGTCACCGCTGTAAACAGATATTTCCGAGTGGTTCGTTCGCGCGCGCAGTATCAGAAACTATTCAACATGAAGACAACAAAAATAACAATCGCGATTCTGTGGATCGTGGCTTTCTTTGCGCCTCTTCCTTACGTACTTGCCGGGCACGAGTTTTTCTTTCACACCGGAAAAGTTTTCTGTGCGCACAACGCTGAAAGCCTATATCAAGGTTATGGAGCTTATTTGGTTCTCGTTTATGTGGCTATTCCTCTTATTATCATCATAACTTGCTACACAAGAGTATTCATTGCAGTGCGCAAACATAACCTCAACTTTCGACCTCGACTTCGCGCAAGAACCCAGTCAAATTTATCGACCAACAGCACACTTTCAGTAGACGAAGTAAACGTTACCTATGTTCTCCTAGCTGTTGTTATTGGTTTTCTAACTTGCTGGACGCCTGTTATGGTAATCGATATGATCGACTTTATCAACGCAGACTGGAAGCTCAAGAGACAAGTGTACGTGAGTTACACTTGTTTTGGATTTGCCAGCACTTCCATCAACCCCGTCATATACGGCATCATGAATCGTTCCTTCCGAGCAGAGTACCTGAGAATCTTGTCGCCCTTGAAGATGTGGAATTCACAGAGCGCTAGTGGTACTGGAAGTTATAACGGTGACGGAGCGAAGAACAATCTGCATAGTTTGACCAGAAACAAAGTCGGTGTGTCGTTTGAAATCGACGAAAGAAAATCTGTACAGAGCAATGCTGCCCAAAGCGAGAGGTCACGGCAATACCGAGCGAACAGTTGGGCAAGCAAGCGAGATATATTCAGCATTAAGTACCAGTCAACTCATTCTCTGTAATACAGACAGAAAAGATAAGGACAGGGGTGTGTTTGTGATCTTCAATAATATGGATTGGAGCAACTGACCAAAGCAAAAGTCGTCATATACAATTGAAACTTTTGCAATTTGTGTATATATGTAGAAAAAAGTCAACCATTGTAATAAGGCGCATATAGGAAATTAACGCGACATAAATTAACATGAATTGAAGGAAAAATTACTTCCCAAAAAAGGAAATTAACGAGAAAGACGGGGTAACATTTCAATTAATGCGAAGAACCGGCAAAGAAAAGACTTGTTGAGACAACAGGAACAAATTGTTAATCCTTAATGTAGAGGTTAAGCGAAGAAATCTGAACGCCCCGAGCGTTCTTTTACAGTTTCAGTGATACCGGTAGTCAAGAACGTCTGGACTGTATCGAGAAATTGGGGCAAAAAATGTTTCAGTTTCCTTGGCATTCTCTCGTGTTCAATGCCAGATCGAGAAGCGCAAAAACTGAGGCGAGCGACGGCATGCTTTTCAGTGACGTCACTGAACGAACTCCATGAAAGGCAAGAGGGGAAAATTGTTACTAAGCAACAACACGTATGCTTATGGCGTCATGGTAACAAGGCAACTGTTGCGGGGAAAACTAATCATTCGTTCCTAAAGTACTTATTCAGAAGTACCCAACGAAGGTTATTATCAAAATCCATTCATTAGTGGCCTAGATGATAAATGGGCATGCGCAAAGGCATTTTCAGTTAATTTTTAACTACCGTGGGAAAAAAATATCCGCTCTTCAGAGCCAGCTAGCAATTATTTTAATAGCCGTTTTCGCCAGCCAGCATCCAAAATGTTCTGACTTTTTCCCAGCCAGGAACATTTGTTGACCCTTTTTTGCCAGCAATTTTTGTCATTTTTTGTCCTGGTTTCCCAGCCAGGAACGTTTATTCACCTTTTTCTGCAAGGTATGTTGATTTTCTTCCTCTTTTGCCAGCAAGTAGTTTTACGCCGAAAAAAAATGGTTTGTGTCCTTAAACAGACAATTCCGGAAAATTACTTAATGAAACTAATTACTTTTTAACTAAAAATGGACTTGTCACTTACCTCGAGATTAAAACTGATGAACCCATCGATAAATCAGTGAACGTAAATACAGCTTGAACCATTTCAGCACAAACGCTTTAATCGATTTTTTTATAGAACAAAATGTCCGCTAAGCAGGTAGAATTCTAAACTAAACTAAATTATCATTATCTTTTCAGATGAAAATGCTATTATATGATCAATATAAAAGACATAATTTAACCATTAATTATATTTGATGGATGGGATATAAAGATGATTTCACTGCCAGTAACGCAGAGTCTATTCTGTGAACGGCACACGAAGATGACTCAAAGGCCAACATCGCAGAGTGAGATTATTCTTCTTCCAGAATCTTTTGCATGTATAGCACGTTTAGATGTTTCAAGTACGAGTTGGCGAAGCACAGTCTTTTTGATGAACGGCACAGTTAGATGCTAAAAAATGCCAGCAAGGCACAGTCTGTAGGATGAACGGAGCCGATGGCGACAAGGACACAATAATTGAATAGTTTGTTTTACTTCACTTTTGAATGTATGATACTTTTATTATGGCGAAACGAATCCGAGAATGATACTCATTTTTGTTGTTGATGTTTAGAAAACTCTTAAAACTAACTGCCATAATTATTTTGTTTCTCATCGGAGTATGAGTCACAAACACCAATGCAAGCACTGCTCACATGAGCGGTAGTCGGCAACCATGGCGACAAGCACAAAATAATTATCGCGTCGAAACGAGTCCGAAAGTTCTTTTCATCTTGTTGTTGATGTTTAAGAAAACTCTTAAAACTAACTGCCATAATTATTTTGTTTCTCATCGGAGTATGAGTCACAAACACCAATGCAAGCACTGCTCACATGAGCGGTAGTCGGCAACCATGGCGACAAGCACAAAATAATTATCCCATCGAACCGAGTCCGAAAGTTCTTTTCATCTTGTTGTTGATGTTGAAGAAAATTTTGAAACTAAAGGCCATAATTATGTTGTTTCTCATCGGAGTATGAGTCACAAACACCAATGCAAGCACTGCTCACATGAGCGGTAGTCGGCAACCATGGCGACAAGCACAAAATAATTATCGCATCGAAACGAGTCCGAAAGTTCTTTTCATCTTGTTGTTGATGTTTAAGAAAACTCTTAAAACTAACGACCATAATTATTTTGCTTCTCATCGGAGTATGAGTCACAAACACCAATGCAAGCACTGCTCACATGAGCGGTAGTCGGCAACCATGGCGACAAGCACAAAATAATTATCGCATCGAAACGAGTCCGAAAGTTCTTTTCATCTTGTTGTTGATGTTTAAGAAAACTCTTAAAACTAACGACCATAATTATTTTGTTTCTCATCGGAGTATGAGTCACAAACACCAATGCAAGCACTGCTCACATGAGCGGTAGTCGGCAACCATGGCGACAAGCACAAAATAATTATCGCATCGAAACGAGTCCGAAAGTTCTTCTCATCTTGTTGTTTCTGTTTTAGAAATCTCTTAAAACAAGCGGCCATAATTATTTTGTTTCTCATCGGAGTATGAGTCACAAACACCAATGCAAGCACTGCTCACATGAGCGGTAGTCTGCAACCATGGCGACAAGCACAAAATAATTATCGCATCGAAACGAGTCCGAAAGTTCTTCTCATCTTTGTTGTTGATGTTTTAGAAAACTCTTAAAACTAACGGCCATAATTATTTTGTTTCTCATCGGAGTATGAGTCACAAACATCAATGCAAGCACTGCTCACATGAGCGGTAGTCAACAACCATGGCGACAAGCACAAAATAATTATCGCATCGAACCGAGTCCGAAAGTTCTTCTCATCTTGTTGTTGATGTTTAAGAAAACTCTTGAAACTAACGACCATAATTATTTTGTTTCTCATCGGAGTATGAGTCACAAACACCAATGCAAGCACTGCTCACATGAGCGGTAGTCGGCAACCATGGCGACAAGCACAAAATAATTATCGCATCGAACCGAGTCCGAAAGTTCTTCTCATCTTGTTGTTGATGTTTAAGAAAACTCTTGAAACTAACGGCCATAATTATTTTGTTTCTCATCGGAGTATGAGTCACAAACACCAATGCAAGCACTGCTCACATGAGCGGTAGTCGGCAACCATGGCGACAAGCACAAAATAATTATCGCATCGAACCGAGTCCGAAAGTTCTTTTCATCTTGTTGTTGATGTTTAAGAAAACTCTTGAAACTAACGGCCATAATTATTTTGTTTCTCATCGGAGTATGAGTCACAAACACCAATGCAAGCACTGCTCACATGAGCGGTAGTCGGCAACCATGGCGACAAGCACAAAATAATTATCGCATCGAAACGAGTCCGAAAGTTCTTCTCATCTTGTTGTTTCTGTTTTAGAAATCTCTTAAAACAAGCGGCCATAATTATTTTGTTTCTCATCGGAGTATGAGTCACAAACACCAATGCAAGCACTGCTCACATGAGCGGTAGTCTGCAACCATGGCGACAAGCACAAAATAATTATCGCATCGAAACGAGTCCGAAAGTTCTTCTCATCTTTGTTGTTGATGTTTTAGAAAACTCTTAAAACTAACGGCCATAATTATTTTGTTTCTCATCGGAGTATGAGTCACAAACATCAATGCAAGCACTGCTCACATGAGCGGTAGTCGGCAACCATGGCGACAAGCACAAAATAATTATCGCATCGAACCGAGTCCGAAAGTTCTTCTCATCTTGTTGTTGATGTTTAAGAAAACTCTTGAAACTAACGACCATAATTATTTTGTTTCTCATCGGAGTATGAGTCACAAACACCAATGCAAGCACTGCTCACATGAGCGGTAGTCGGCAACCATGGCGACAAGCACAAAATAATTATCGCATCGAACCGAGTCCGAAAGTTCTTCTCATCTTGTTGTTGATGTTTAAGAAAACTCTTGAAACTAACGGCCATAATTATTTTGTTTCTCATCGGAGTATGAGTCACAAACACCAATGCAAGCACTGCTCACATGAGCGGTAGTCGGCAACCATGGCGACAAGCACAAAATAATTATCGCATCGAACCGAGTCCGAAAGTTCTTTTCATCTTGTTGTTGATGTTTAAGAAAACTCTTGAAACTAACGGCCATAATTATTTTGTTTCTCATCGGAGTATGAGTCACAAACACCAATGCAAGCACTGCTCACATGAGCGGTAGTCTGCAACCATGGCGACAAGCACAAAATAATTATCGCATCGAAACGCGTCCGAAAGTTCTTCTCATCTTTGTTGCTGATGTTTTAGAAAACTCGTAAAACAAGCGGCCATAATAAAATAATAAGGCAGAATAATTAGGCCAATTGATTTTAACAGTCCCGACATGAGGATCTTCAGAAAACGGAAATGAACTAATCATTTGGCTGAAAATGCTTCAAAATGCAATAAATTGGACAAACTGCAATTATTGTGTCTCTCGTCGGAGTATGCATGAATCACAGAAACCAATGTAAGCACTGCTCACATGAGCGGTATTCTGCAATTATGACGACAAGCATAAAAAAATTAGGCAATTCGACCTCTTCGAAAAAAAGACTGAAACCTATCTCGGAATGTTACCTTTTAATTTAAAGTGCCTATCACCCTTACCTAGTTATATTTTTTTTCGAAAGTAGGAGGTAGCAAGGCGTGACAGGCCGCACAATCTCTACCGGTGTGAAACATTTGAGAACCTTTATATTTTTGCTCTAACGAGCATATCCTTTAAAGATTTCCTTTTCTTGAAGGAGATGATGGGTGGATCTTTGAAGATTTGTTTGAGTAGTGGTTGTTCCTCTATGATGTGCCATTTTTTCATTAAAATTTGTTTGATGTTTGGCACTGCTGGTTCATATTGTGTGACAAAAGGCAAAATTTCTTTCGTATCTTTTTTGTTTTGTTTAAGTGCTGACTTCCTTTCTGTGAAGTTAATTTCTGATAGGTTTTTATCTATCAGATTTCGTGGGTAGCCCCTTGCGACCAAGCGTGCTCTGAAATTTAAAATGTTCTCTTCAAAAGTGGTTTCTGAAGAATTTGTTCTTAGGAGTCTAAGAGCTTCGCCCTTTATGAATCCTTTTTTCACACTTGGCGGGTGACAAGAGGTGTAGTGGGTGTACTGGAAGGTTTCTGTAGGTTTAAAATGTGTTTTTATGTCAAGGATTAGAACTAGGATTGATTGTTCCCTGAATCTTTCGCCTTTGTATATGACTGTATCCAGAAATGTAGTTTTTGTGTTTGAGATTTCAGCTGTGAATTTAATTGTAGGATGATGTGAATTAGCTTGATCAATGCATCTTTCGATCTTTGTTTTGCTGGCGTCCCACAGTGAAAATACATCGTCAATGTACCGTTTCCAAACTGTAGGTTTTTTGACAGTATTGCTTAGGATTTGTGTCTCAATTTTAGCCATGAATATATTGGCAAAGGCGACAGCCATTTTCGTGCCCATCGCAGTGCCGTGTATTTGAAGATAGTTCTTTCCATTAAAATGGAAGGAATTTTCTTTAAGTATGAGACTAAGCATTTCTCTGAGGTAGTATGTGGGTATTGGAGGGCTATTATTGTGAAAGGTGTCGTATGCTTCGCATACTGTTTCGATACCCTCTTCCTGTGGTATATTTGTATACAAGCTGGTTACATCCATCGAAACAAGGAATGTTTCTTTATTTACGCTGGTTTTCTCAAGAAAATTTATGAAATCAGTGGTGTCCTTAAGATACGACTCCTGTGATTTCGATATAGGTTGTAGCAGTGTATCAACAAAAGATGATATTCTTTCTGTGGGCCCATCACAACCGGAGATTATTGGTCTCCCAGTCATGGTTGGCTTGTGAATCTTTGTAAGAGTATAGAATTCTGGTATTCTAGGTGGATTTGGTGTTTGTGATAGCCATTTCTCTGTCATGTTATCAATGTGATTGCCATGGTGAAGGTTTGTAATTAAACGTGACACCTTGCTGTGTGTCTCTTTAACCATAGGGTTGTCAAGAGGCCTGTAATTGTTTTGATCGTTGATTTGGGTTTGACCCTCTTGAATCTTGTGTATTGTGTTCATGACAACGGTGGTATTTCCCTTGTCCGCTTTCTTGAGGTTAATTTCTTTGAATTGTTTTAATTCATTTAATGCTTTGCGTTCATTGCGTGACAAGTTCTGTTTAGGCTTAGTTATTTTTATCTCAGCCAGATCCATTTTCACTTCTTCTAAAAAGCTCTCCTGATTTTTGAACTGGTGGGTTCCAGTTAGATTTGACATGGAAAGGGTGAACTTCTTTGCGTTTACTGTGAAACATATATTTAAGACGCATTCGTCTTTCAAAATGTCGAAAATCCTGCAGTAATTGCCGCCGGATCTTGTTTGTGTTTGGTTTGTTCGCCGGTATAAATTTCAATCCCCTGGAGATAACTCTAGTTTGGAAATAAGTGAGGTTTTTATTTGAGAGGTTTTTGATGTATTTTTCCTCCTTATTTGTTTGATGTGAGGCTGAGTTTGTTGGTTTGTTTCTGCGTTCTTTTCGCTTTTTCGTGTCCCTTTGGGTTTTCGTGTAGGTATTTAACCCTTTATTTTGGTTTTCCTCCCCACCCTTGGTGGTTTTGACACATTTACCAGACATATGTGAGTACTTTTCACAATCTTTATTGTCTGTGTTCAATTCTAACTCCATTTGATCTACTTTAGCTTTGAGTTCCTCAAGCTTTTTAAGTTTAACACTGCGGCCGACCGCCGTTGGCGGAGTAGCTCTGGATTTGTTACATTTTGAACCGCTTTCACTTAAACGGCGAGCCTTAGCTTTGTCTTTGTTAAGCTTAATTTTTTGTTTTTCTAGACGGCGGTAGTGAAACCTTGTTAGAGCGCGGATAAATCCTTGCTCTGCTTTCTCTTTGACTGTCCTAATATCTTTCTTAAAGTCTTCGTCTGCCGGAATATTGGCCCGTGCAGAATATCTTAATGTCTTCGGACAAGTCTTTTTTTCTAAATGTTCGGTTAATTTCCTGATGGAAATTTCCGTCTTTTGTATTTTAGCTTCTGTGGTAGGGAGTGCTTCAGTGGCCTTCCGTTTCTCTGCTTTCTTTGGTGCTTTCTTGTACCCACTACTGGGTTTGGTGTCCTCTTTTGGAGGTTGGAAGCTGGGGATCTCGTACGTATCTTCCTCTTTGTCGCTTTGTACTTCTTTTGAACAGCCAAGCTGGTCGTATAATGTATTAAGCGGACTTTTTCCAAGGATGCTTGGAGAGAGTTCTGAAATGTACTTGTCCTCCATTGGGCTTTCCATTTAGATCAACGATCTGTTGTGTTGTAAGGTTTCAAGCAAGACCTAGGTTTCGGATCTTACGATCCTCGTCAGTTGCTATTTGTGGAATGGTAGAGGTGTTAGCTCTGTACCGTTCCGTAGTTTTTTGGACAAGTATGAGTTTTTATATCCACCTATGACCGGTAGAAGGATCGAAAATGGTGCGTTCTGATTGGTCCTTGCCAGTCCAATCAGGTTGCTGTAGGTTCGATCACAGGCGGCCCAAGCTCACAATTAGAGGAGTTAAAATATTTAACATAATTCTCTTTTGTAACCGTATGCGAAACGTGACTCTCGACCGGAAGCATATGGAGGTGTTGTGTTACAACGGTTCTCATTTATAAAGGTTTGTATGGGAGAATACGCTTTCGAATTTATAGCTAAATATAATGAGATTTTGACAATAAAATCAACTTACCTCAATGTCCTGTCGTTATGTCTGTTGTTATCTTGGTTCTCAGGCCGATCCGAGGCGTTTTAAGCGAGTTATGCAATTTTTGGTTTCCACTGCTAAGAAACCAAAAATTGCATAACTCGCTTAAAACGCCTCGGATCGGCCTGAGAACCAAGATAACAACAGACATAACGACAGGACATTGAGGTAAGTTGATTTTATTGTCAAAATCTCATTATATTTAGCTATAAATTCGAAAGCGTATTCTCCCATACAAACCTTTATAAATGAGAACCGTTGTAACACAACACCTCCATATGCTGCCGGTCGAGAGTCACGTTTCGCATACGGTTACAAAAGAGAATTATGTTAAATATTTTAACTCCTCTAATTGTGAGCTTGGGCCGCCTGTGGTTCGATCCGTTTGGTTTCAAAGCTTGTGTTGTGTTTTGTAAAAGGTTATAATTAAAAAATTCTACGTGTAAAATGGCATCCTGTTAAAATGCACAGGCATATTTCTGTTAAACGCGTTCTTAAGGTGCTTTCTTCCAAAAATGGAAGAAATGTGTATTATAGTTTGCGTGTATTTAGGCGTAGAAGTGTTGTACAGTACAACATTTTGACTGTGTTAATTAAGTGGTTTCACTGGTAGAATAGGGCTCTGTCTGGAAGACATAATCAGTAGGAGGTAGCAAGGCGTGACAGGCCGCACAATCTCTACCGGTGTGAAACATTTGAGAACCTTTATATTTTTGCTCTAACGAGCATATCCTTTAAAGATTTCCTTTTCTTGAAGGAGATGATGGGTGGATCTTTGAAGATTTGTTTGAGTAGTGGTTGTTCCTCTATGATGTGCCATTTTTTCATTAAAATTTGTTTGATGTTTGGCACTGCTGGTTCATATTGTGTGACAAAAGGCAAAATTTCTTTCGTATCTTTTTTGTTTTGTTTAAGTGCTGACTTCCTTTCTGTGAAGTTAATTTCTGATAGGTTTTTATCTATCAGATTTCGTGGGTAGCCCCTTGCGACCAAGCGTGCTCTGAAATTTAAAATGTTCTCTTCAAAAGTGGTTTCTGAAGAATTTGTTCTTAGGAGTCTAAGAGCTTCGCCCTTTATGAATCCTTTTTTCACACTTGGCGGGTGACAAGAGGTGTAGTGGGTGTACTGGAAGGTTTCTGTAGGTTTAAAATGTGTTTTTATGTCAAGGATTGATTGTTCCCTGAATCTTTCGCCTTTGTATATGACTGTATCCAGAAATGTAGTTTTTGTGTTTGAGATTTCAGCTGTGAATTTAATTGTAGGATGATGTGAATTAGCTTGATCAATGAATCTTTCGATCTTTGTTTTGCTGGCGTCCCACAGTGAAAATACATCGTCAATGTACCGTTTCCAAACTGTAGGTTTTTTGACAGTATTGCTTAGGATTTGTGTCTCAATTTTAGCCATGAATATATTGGCAAAGGCGACAGCCATTTTCGTGCCCATCGCAGTGCCGTGTATTTGAAGATAGTTCTTTCCATTAAAATGGAAGGAATTTTCTTTAAGTATGAGACTAAGCATTTCTCTGAGGTAGTATGTGGGTATTGGAGGGCTATTATTGTGAAAGGTGTCGTATGCTTCGCATACTGTTTCGATACCCTCTTCCTGTGGTATATTTGTATACAAGCTGGTTACATCCATCGAAACAAGGAATGTTTCTTTATTTACGCTGGTTTTCTCAAGAAAATTTATGAAATCAGTGGTGTCCTTAAGATACGACTCCTGTGATTTCGATATAGGTTGTAGCAGTGTATCAACAAAAGATGATATTCTTTCTGTGGGCCCATCACAACCGGAGATTATTGGTCTCCCAGTCATGGTTGGCTTGTGAATCTTTGTAAGAGTATAGAATTCTGGTATTCTAGGTGGATTTGGTGTTTGTGATAGCCATTTCTCTGTCATGTTATCAATGTGATTGCCATGGTGAAGGTTTGTAATTAAACGTGACACCTTGCTGTGTGTCTCTTTAACCATGGGGTTGTCAAGAGGCCTGTAATTGTTTTGATCGTTGATTTGGGTTTGACCCTCTTGAATCTTGTGTATTGTGTTCATGACAACGGTGGTATTTCCCTTGTCCGCTTTCTTGAGGTTAATTTCTTTGAATTGTTTTAATTCATTTAATGCTTTGCGTTCATTGCGTGACAAGTTCTGTTTAGGCTTAGTTATTTTTATCTCAGCCAGATCCATTTTCACTTCTTCTAAAAAGCTCTCCTGATTTTTGAACTGGTGGGTTCCAGTTAGATTTGACATGGAAAGGGTGAACTTCTTTGCGTTTACTGTGAAACATATATTTAAGACGCATTCGTCTTTCAAAATGTCGAAAATCCTGCAGTAATTGCCGCCGGATCTTGTTTGTGTTTGGTTTGTTCGCCGGTATAAATTTCAATCCCCTGGAGATAACTCTAGTTTGGAAATAAGTGAGGTTTTTATTTGAGAGGTTTTTGATGTATTTTTCCTCCTTATTTGTTTGATGTGAGGCTGAGTTTGTTGGTTTGTTTCTGCGTTCTTTTCGCTTTTTCGTGTCCCTTTGGGTTTTCGTGTAGGTATTTAACCCTTTATTTTGGTTTTCCTCCCCACCCTTGGTGGTTTTGACACATTTACCAGACATATGTGAGTACTTTTCACAATCTTTATTGTCTGTGTTCAATTCTAACTCCATTTGATCTACTTTAGCTTTGAGTTCCTCAAGCTTTTTAAGTTTAACACTGCGGCCGACCGCCGTTGGCGGAGTAGCTCTGGATTTGTTACATTTTGAACCGCTTTCACTTAAACGGCGAGCCTTAGCTTTGTCTTTGTTAAGCTTAATTTTTTGTTTTTCTAGACGGCGGTAGTGAAACCTTGTTAGAGCGCGGATAAATCCTTGCTCTGCTTTCTCTTTGACTGTCCTAATATCTTTCTTAAAGTCTTCGTCTGCCGGAATATTGGCCCGTGCAGAATATCTTAATGTCTTCGGACAAGTCTTTTTTTCTAAATGTTCGGTTAATTTCCTGATGGAAATTTCCGTCTTTTGTATTTTAGCTTCTGTGGTAGGGAGTGCTTCAGTGGCCTTCCGTTTCTCTGCTTTCTTTGGTGCTTTCTTGTACCCACTACTGGGTTTGGTGTCCTCTTTTGGAGGTTGGAAGCTGGGGATCTCGTACGTATCTTCCTCTTTGTCGCTTTGTACTTCTTTTGAACAGCCAAGCTGGTCGTATAATGTATTAAGCGGACTTTTTCCAAGGATGCTTGGAGAGAGTTCTGAAATGTACTTGTCCTCCATTGGGCTTTCCATTTAGATCAACGATCTGTTGTGTTGTAAGGTTTCAAGCATGATGAAATTTTTGTATCAAGGTTCATTGTAGTTCTTGTTTTCCGCTTGTGCGTCGTTTTCAACGAAATCGACAAGCTTTTAAGGACCCCTCATAACCGGGTATCCAAAGAGGTACACACGTGGGACGAGTGATAGTGATGGCTCACAGTCGTGTTCGGGATAGGGGCATCATTCCCAGGAGACGTGTAGCGTGGCTGAGTGGTTTAGGGAGCCGGTGTTGAAGTCCGGAGGTTCCGGGTTTAAGGGACCGTTCATTTTTTATGAGGAAGGGGGGGGGGGGGGGGGGCTGGTGGGATTTAAGGGGGGGCCATGCGAAAAAATATGGCTTCAAAGGGGGGGTCAGGCAAAAAAATATGGTCAGTAAGGGGGGGTCACTGAAAATAATTATACTTTTAAGTGCTGTAATAAGGGCTTCTGTAATAGTTAAAAGTCTTGCCAGAATGCCCAAAATAACATTCCTGTGGTTCTGAAAATTCAAATTTTCCCGGAGGAGCATGCCCCCGGACCCCCCTACTTTGTTATGTAACCCTACTTTGATATTAACTCAATACGACAGCATATTAAATTACAAATGCAGTCAAAACATACTTTCAAACAGCATCCACAATAAACAGTCAAGGCAGTGTCAGCTTTATGGAGTAATGTAGTTTACCTGTTATTATGACTGAACAACTATTACATTCTTTAGAGATAACGCTTGATAAATGTTAATTTCACTTGAGTATTGTTTATTTTATTTATTTATTTATTTTTTTTTTGGGGGGGGGTCATAGAAAAGAAAATTGGATTTTGAGGGGGGGCCAGGAAAAAATTTCCGATGAAGAAGGGGGGGCCATTATATATAACAGTGACTGTCTGTCAAATCCCACCAGCCCCCCCCCCCACCCCGTAAAAAATGAACGGTCCCTAAGATCCCCCACCCTGCCACTAGCTGGATTTGTTCTAGGTCGCACCCGAGTTCAAATCCTCGGTCACGCTTTGTATAAAGCCAACTGGTCTGCCTCCTACCAGTTGGGATTCTTAATCAGGTTACGTTCATTTAAAATTTTTGTTTCTTCTGTTTCAGTGGTATGCATGGAAACTAGCTATCTCGAAGCTAAGTGCATGACCACTATAAACACACATTTACATTTTACATTCTGCCAGGGCGAAACAAGGTTTATTTAAATCCCCTTTCGCTTTAGATTTAAAATGAGTCACACTGAACTTTCATACCTTAGTGTTGAGATTCCCCCATCTTTAATTCCTGTGAATTACCCTAATAAGATTAATCCTTTATACATTATAAAAGTCTCAAAACAAAAACTCGATTAATCAAGAGAAATAGAACATAAAGCATTGTTATTCTTTATAAAATTTACAAGGAAAATTACTTTATCGTTATAGCTACAGAAATATCAACATGATTAATTTAACTTACAAAAAATTAATTAATAGAAAATAAAGGATCTATACATAAAAAGACTACGAAATTATTCCTTGCTTTGGTTTTGCATTTGTCACGTTTTTAAATTGGTTAAAGAATTTCGTGCGACGTGCATTGACCAATCAGAGCAAAGATGTGGTCTCCTCAGCCAATCAGATGCACTGAATGACTGCCGCGTTCAACTTTCCTGCCCTTCCCGCCAGTTGCAAGGTTTTCCTGATTCTCGACCCCCGAGTCCAGGAGCTCTAGGATCAAGAACAGTAATTTGCTTCTTATGGGTTTTTTTTTGGCTCTAGTCAGTAATTACTTTTGACACTGGAAAACTACTTTAAACTCTAAAGTCTAAATAAATTAGCAGTCTAGTAAAAAGTTAGTGCTGTTTTCAATCACAACCTGTCCCATGCTGAACATAGAAATTCGTGAATGAACAGAATTGGTGTTCTGTGTAACAAATATACTTCCAATAATTTACAATTATTCATTATTTACTACAACAAATAATAATAACTATTTTTTTCACGGTGCCCCAAAACAAGAGATTCCTCTTTCGATGGCTCAGTTCCTAAATTGCTCCTCGTACTTAATGAAATTTAATTAACAAAATAACTTAAGATTTAAAGCAAATTGTATCTAGAAAACATTTAGTTACTTTTAAACATTAACAAAATTTAGTGGGTTCCCCACCAAACACTAAACCTTAAACAGCCATTACCCTTAAACAACTGACAGGTACTGCGGTTACAAAAAAATTCTAGTTTTTTTGCAATACATGCCCACTTACAGAGCTAAATTAGCAGATGTTTCCTTAAACTGTAAAAAAATGAAAAAAAAAATGTGAGAAATATTTGTCGAATTTATGGAATAAAAGTTACAAGTTCTTCAAAATCAAACCATAATAATTGATGAGTTCCCCATGATCTAAACAGGTTTTTTTTTTTTTAAAAAAAAAACAACAACATGTTTTTAGTTTTAAAATTTGACGGTACTTAGACAACTCACAGTGCCACTATTCCACAAAACTGTGGATCTATGGGTCATTAATTTTTGTATAAAATAACAAATAAATTAATGCACTGTCACTGAGATGAGCTATCAGACTAATGGAGATACAAGCAACAGAACGACTGTGAAGCAGTCCCTTCCTTTACAAGTTTAAAAAAAACGAACAAGAATCAGACAAGAAGGACCCAAAAAGTTGATCCTTTTGCATATCAAGCCTTTGTGGGTCTCCCACGCTTTGATAAAGGAAATGAATGCTATACAGGCTAGCAACAGAAGCCTCCCACCGCAGTCGTTTTAAGGGGCAAAAAATGATCACCCCTCAAAATGACTGTGTGCAAGGCTATAGCAACAGAGGTTTGAGAGCGAATTTACACCATGTCCTGAATGCCCTCAGCTGTTGCATATACTGTCATGCAAACCAAATCTTTAAACCTAATGTACTGTACAATAATATAACTTGACTTAACAATAATATAACTTAAACAAATCTATGCCAGAGTTTTGTTAAGTTATTGATAGAAATTCAGCAATTCTGATAAGATTGATAACAAAGACCTCATTTATAGTAGAAAATGGAAGGCAGACAAATGAAGACACAGGCAGACAAAAACATTGACTGGAATTACTTTTACAAGTACTGGCGACTGTTGTCTTGAGGATCCCTTTACGCAGCAAAAAGGACCAACAATCTTATATTTTTAGCTTCAGCATTACAATGCTGTCCCATCCTGAATGTCATCTTCCTGCACTGCCAGTACATCTGGTCTGGTTCTGACAGCAGATGGAATCTGTGTCTCCACCTCATTCTCTTGCGCCAGTTCAGCTTGTGACATATCAATGGCGACAGTTGGCGATTCGTGTTTGTCATCATTTGATTGGTCGTCCTGTGCATCTAGCTCTCCTTCTTCCATCCATCTGTTCTGTTCATTTAATAACGAGTCCTCCTCAGGCTGGTTCAGTAGTGGGTAGTGGACTCCATCACCAATACTGCACAAAAAGGAAAACCAGTTTAGTCTCAAGGTTCAGTCTCATCAAAGAGGGTATATTATACTCTGGAGGTTTGGCGATTTAAGTTCATTGCCCTGTATTGCATTGTGCATCCTTACTGCGCAGAATTTTATGCGTAATTAGCGCGCGCACATCAACAAAATAACGGTTTTTTCTATGCGACTTAGTCCGCGAGAGAAGTAAATTGTGACTTTCTTGTAAACGAGTCTGGTGACCTATCAATTTTTTCTCATATTTTGGGTGTAGCGATCAAATTCTTTCTGTAAAATGAAAACAGATCAATTCTTGTGTTTGAAAAATAAATTATCGCTAAAAACATGTACTTTGCTAGTACTCGCAAAGGGAATTTTAAAGGAATTATTTGGCATAATATGCCATATAATTCCTATAATACCACAAGGTCTTCCCGCTCCTAAACGAATCTGGTGACCCCCCTTTTTATTTCAAAATTTAAGTTCCCTCATTAAAGTAATAAACCAGTAGGCGAAGTTTGGTTAAAAATCTATGTTCAGTTCTATTTCAGGGTAATGACCTTAAGCCAATTTTGAGTGTCGGTTTGGGAGGCGCAGTGGCTTAATGGTTAACACTCCAGACTCTGGATCGAACAGTCCAGGTTAAAGTTATGGCCCAGGGTTGCTGTGTTGTGTTCTTGAGAAAGACCCTTTACTCTCATAGTGCCTCTCTCCACCCAGGTGTATAAATGAGTATCAGCGAAATAATGCTGTGGGGGGGGGGGGGGGGATTACCCAGTGATGGAATAGCATTCCATCCAGGGGGAGTAGAAAAATTTCTAGCTGCATAATGCTATCAAAAACGGGATAAGCTCCGGTAGTATTGGCTACTTGGCTCAGGGTTTCTTTTTTGTGGGTACAGTCTTATTTCTCTGGCAGTTTATGATCAAGAAATTATTGCAGTTTCAGTCTTAAACAAAAGCAATAAATTTTGTGATCTAGGAAGAAAAAATATGATGGATTGCAAACTGCATGATCCTCTATAATAAACCCTCATCAAAGTTAAAGCAGCTACATGTATATGAATGTCATGATCAGCAAGTTTAAATTTTGTGAAATCTAGGTTAGTTTGAAAAACCCTAAAGCCTGATGGGATGGAATAATGGCAGGTGGTTTATTATGCAAAATATCTACAGCAGTTTAAATTAAAAAAAAAAACTCGCCGGAACTTTAAAACAAAGTTTCTCAAAATATGTCTTGGGGTTTCCTATATTGTCAGACAGACAGACAACCTTGAACATTTTAATTGTCACAAGATTTCCTACACTAAAAACAGTTCCTATGTTAGAAAAATAATCCAAGAACGATCTGTCCAGAAAAAAAAAAGTCAATTGAGTGGAATAAGAAAAAAATTAGTGGGATTGGGAAGAAATGATGGTAATTTGTGTGTTGTGCACTAACAACAGAAAAGCTTTGCAGTCTGAAAAATTTCCTTTACTCTTTCGGACTCTGTATGAACCATAGTAGGGATGGAAATTCAACAAAGCTTACCTTGTAAACACTGGTAAAAACCAGTACCACTTATTAAGTCCTAACACTTGCTCTGCATTTTTGATTGCAGACCCCAAACTAAAGCCTTCTTTATTTGGCCCATAATAGAAATGGGGGACTCTGAATGACTCTGTCAGAAAAGAAACACAAAAAAGTCATAACAGGGAAAACTGACAAAATACCACAAAATTCTGAAAATTATAAGCTCCTCTGCCCCCTAAACAAATAGAATAGAATAACCCCCCTCCCCTCAAAAAAAAAAAATCTTGGATGCAAATATATATTCCTGAAAATAAGCCCTCCTGAATGCTGGATATTTACATGTATTAGTTATTAACAGCTCTTAGAGAAATATATGTAAAGTGGCTTTTCCAACTATGAGCCCCTATGGTACTTCAACAGACATAAGAAGCAAACTATTGCACATGACAATGAACACTTTTTAGTTTGTTTAAGAACTATCAAAACTTACCCAGAGTTGTCTTGTTAGTTGCAGTGAGATATAAATGATAACCAAATAGCGACCAAAGACTTATACAGAACATGAGTGAAACAAAAAATAAAAATAAAATGTGCAATTTTCCATCACCATCCAAGGTGTTCTGCAAGGGAAGATGATTACAGGTATAAAAAACCCAAATAAAATGAATGACCTAAAAGTAAATATAATTTATTAGCTAAAAATTCAAAATGTTGGTTGTTAATTAAATGAGTGGATTGGTTACAATGTGTGGTGCATCATGGAAGATTAATATTGGTTCTGTTTTTCTGTAATGTCAGTCAACCAGGAGTCAATTACTGCCCCCTTTCTGAAAGAGAAGGGAGAGGAGAGTTTGCCACACCCTCTCCAAATTTAGCCTGATCTCCCTATTATTATAGTGGTATCTATGTTTATGCTCCAAGTTGATTTCGATTTCATTTTGAAATCAGCTTATATTATTGACTGTGAAATGTGACTTGTATAAGTGTTACTGTTTTGTTTATTAGTCGATATACATCTGTTGATATTAGTATGTAAAGTTTGTAGCATGTTTGTAAATAATTTGTTTTGTAATGGCAATACAAATATGAAAAAAATTGCTCCAAGGCCGGGGAAGCACCGTGAAAGTCAAGCACCTTAATTTGCCAGAAGCCTTAACCAGGACACTGAATTTGAATAGCTCTCACAAGGCATGATTCCAATTATCAATATTCAACTGATATGAGATTTGAAATTCAGATCGAGAAGTTATGCCTATTTCTTCTACTTACATTCCAAAATGCAATAAAATACTTTGTAACTGTTGCTGTGACATAAAGTGTGTACAGGATGGCATAAAACAGGAACAGAAGAAAGAACTTGTAGTTCGTGAATCCAACACAGTTATTCACCCACGGACAGTGATGATCCATTTTTAAAATACACCTGAAATGAATTACAGAAAACACATGATGGTCAATAATACATGTGTAATTTTATTATATATTGAACATATATTTGACAAAACATTTGTTAAAAAGGTAAAACTTATATTTAAAAATAAATGCAAGGAATTACCCAGTCAAATTGTAAAGTTAAGATTGTTTGCTTTTAGGATTCATATAAATTAAAATGTGCAGTCGTGGAATGAGCAAGTATTTAAAAATCTTACGACATCATGACATCCTTAGAAATGTGGGGGCTACATGCACCTTCAGAACTCCTGTTATTCCCAGGAGTAAGATGCCATGCATTTTGACTTGGAAAGGTTGACAAGTATAAAATTAACATGGTACAAGTTGAATGCCTTTTTAAAAAATGTTTGGTTTTAATGATGTTGTACATGTAAGGGATGGACCATTATTTTTTTGCAGGAGGGGGGGTGGGGGGGGGTTGAAAAATATTGAAAAAAATTGTTTGCAGGGCCTGGAAAGACAAAAATAAATTGTTTGCAAACACGATATGTATAACAAAAAATAGTAAGAATTTCGAAAAAAAATGTTTACAGAGGTGCATAAACTAAAAAAAAAGTTTGCAGACTGAGGAAAAGTTTTCATCCCCCCTCCAAGAAAATAATGGTCCGTCCCTAATGAACATTTATTACTCTTTTGCTACTGTTGCACTGTATCATTTTGTTTACTGTGTCTTTTATCTTTTCGATCTTGTTCTACTTACTTTCTACACATTGAGCAGTGATGGCATCTATCTGGCTTGATAGCTTGACATATATCGCAATATCTAGCAGCTGGAAAAAACAAACGATTAAACAATAACTTAGAGTATATAATACAGTCAAACAAGGCACATTTAGCAGATGCACTTGTAATTTGTTTTGGCAACAATAAGGTAAGATAGCTCTAAGACTCGAACTCAACTCAACGATAGACAATGTAAACACAATGTCCGACATGAGTCAACTCACATGTCTGCAATTTTTAGGGTAGGCCCACAAAAAAGTCAAGGACTCCATAGAGGGGTCCCAACAAGTTAAAATATTATACATGTAGAGGGGTACTCACAAGTTCATATCACAACAAACTAGAGAACCCTATGTAGAAGGCATCCTGATTTATGGGAATTAGTTCTACATACGATAATTTGGAATACCGAACATTTTTATTAGGCGCAAAGAACAAAATATATTTTGACAAGTACTGCTTCAAGTAAGGTTTACAAACCCAGCTGGGACACCACAAACACTCGCTTGAAACAAGTTAAAATTCATAAATTTAATAATTCACCATCTGTTGTTTGACAAATTGTCATTCCTGACAATTCAATAGTAAATCTACTAGAAATGAATGCAGTAAAAAACACTAGGCCTTAAAAACTTGAAAATCTGGCTTACAAGAGGAACCCACAGAAGTAAAGTTCTCCAATGCATTTATTATTAAAAATCATTCTATTCTATCCGCATTTGTACCATTTGATTTCATGATAGAAGAAACCATTGTTGAAAGGGCAAGGTTGAAGGAGTGCAGAGCTTTAACAGTGATGCTTTGAAAATAATTTATACAGATTAGTGCACACCAAGAAAAAAGCCCAGTACAGCTGGACCATGAGAGAAGGTAATGGATATCTTACCTCCTGATACAGTCTGTGTAAAAACTGGAAGCTTTCTTGATGCTTTTTCTAAAATTTCTTTGGGATCCTATAAACAAATACCATACAAACATGTCAGGGTAACAATTTTACTGGCAGGGTTTGAGACTAAATTTTTAACTCACTGGTTTACTGGCTAGTGACATGTCAGATTTTACTAGCCAAAAGTAATTTTTCACTAGTCAGGTATATTGATTTCTATCAAGAACAGTTGAATTTTCCGAGTTTTCCACTAGCCAAATGGCTAGTAGGAATGCTAAACCTGGTAGCCAAAACCTAAATTTTAGTAGTCTTTGGCTAGTTGGCTACCGTTAGTCTCGAGCCCTGACTGGTGTCTCAAATTACAGTCTTATTACATGCAAATTTAACTATACAATGTGGAAGGAAAAAATTAAAACTGATAGATGGAACCTGTTCACTGTGCTCAAAGGGATTATGTGATGAAAACTGATAGTGGAAGGGCAGGGGACTCTCTTTATACCACTGACAGTGATTGATTGAACCCTTTGGTGATCTGTGCGAGCCTTCCAGTGCTTAACATTGTTCTTACATTCCAGAATCCTAATCTTGTCTTTCAACCCTCCAAGTTAAGACCATTTTAGTCGCCATGGCGACTAAAATTTTGGAGCTGGCAACTAAATTTGAACCAAGGTCGCCAGCCTGGCGACTAAAATTGAGAGGAATGATTGAAAGCATCAGCTTAATTTGGTGACTAAAGTGTTTCACTGGCGACCAAAACTTGGGTAGTTGGCGGCCAAATGGCCACTAAGGAAAAAAATAAACTTGGAGGGTTGTAAGAGTCTTGGTGCTCAAGGCTCCCAGTCTCGCAGTGACAGCTTCCTGTTGGCTTTCACTGCTGCTGGTCTTTCTCGGCCGTGAAGGCTCTGAGTTCCCTTGGTGACCAAAAGGTTGAAGATTTCTTGTTGGTGTTCCCATGCCAAAATCTTTTTTAAAGGGTGAGGTTGAGGTTGTCAACCTCATGCCCAACCCCCAACCTGGAGGGCCAGGAGGCTGGTTTTGGTCAGGACCCTCTCTTAATGGCCTGTCCGGCAAGGTTGAACCTGCCAGGAGTATAACTCCCACCGGCATAGCGCAAAAGGATCATTAAGCCTCGCAAGCCATCCCACCATGTCAAGGTAGCAGCATGAGATTGAACCCTTTAGGGGGGGGGGGGGAATTATGTTAATGTTGATTTCACTATAGTTTAAATCTTGTATCAAACATGTCTACTTTTAAAGATTAAGCATGTTGCTTTTATTAACAAACTGTCACATACCCCATTATCTAATGCCTCTCTGTCTGCTCTGGACAAGAAAAACTGCAACAAAAAGAATGAACTAAGTCATTAAAAGGGCAGTTTGATTGTTTGATTGTGTTCAATTGGTTCCATAATCAAACTCACAGCAAAATAGATGTTTGATTTTGTTTGATTACTGAACCCAATCGAACAATTGGTTGTCAGTTGGGTTCAATTGAATTTTGGCTCGATTTTGTTCGATTGGATATGCCGGGGTTGTTCATTCAGGGTTTGAAGTTTCTAGAGCTTTTCTGTGTGTTTCTATAAGTGTTTTTAGAGTTTTCACATGCAAGGAATTATAGGAAAATGTAACAGTCGCCACCTTTTTAGGCACAGTGGATCAGACCAAAAATGGAACGTCTTTTCCATATTAGAAGTGTCTAGACATAGCTAAGAGATGGTTTAATTTATTAATTAACCAGTTTCAAGAAAACTAAAGAGGTCACGTTCTTATTTACATTTACAAAATGTTGCTTTAATACAGAACAGGAATTTTATCTGATTTTATATCTGTAACATTTTTATTTTTTAACCTTTGATGGCTTGTGTGTTGATTGTAATAAATGCTTGTAAATCTGTTCATAAATGAAATAGTAAGCAAAACTGTCTCTAAAGACTAACAGATGTAACTTATAAGCTAACTGCCAAACCTGCGAAGGAACCAGACCAGACGAAGCGCATATAGTCCTCCAGTACGAAATCATCAACATGACAAAGAACGGGTGATATAAAATCAAATACACAGCTGAAATAAACCAACAGGAATGAAGATTTGTCAATATTTTAGGGCGATCAAACGCAAACTTACGAAAAAATATGTCGAAACACAACGTTACATTCGATGCATAATTGACCATAGTTAAGATCCTATGCAGACAAGACACGAACAGTCAGTTATTTACCTCTTTCGAAGGGAGACTGCACGCTTTCTGAAAGTGAAATGAACAAAGTTGGTTTAATAAGATAAAAGGAAAGCTATTAGACCGGAAGAAAGCAAATTTTAACTTTGTAAAGATCGAATGCACTAATATTTCCAATTTCATGCTCATGGAATCTACGATTCAAGGCTAAAAATAATGGAATAAGTACAAAATTGATCGCCTCACCAAAACAAAGAATCAATACGTAAGCGTAGTATGACCACACAATCACTGCGTTGATAAATAAGACGGGGATCCATTGAAAAGATTTAAAGAGACAAGTTAGGATGGCAGCCATGTTTGAAATCTTGTTTGTTGTACTCGGCGATCATGCGCAAAATCGCGCAAAATATTGATCGACCATGACGTCATCCATAACTTAACTGGAATTTATTTAAATAATAAAAAATTCCCTACGTCTCACGTGAATGGGGGATTAGCTCAAATGGTAGAGCGCCCGCTTAGCATGCGGGAGGTACCGAGATCGATACTCGGGTTCTCCAATTTTTTTTTCTTTTTTTTCTGTCCCACACTTCGCTAAGGTTTTTTTTAATCGTCCCGTATAAGAGTTTCGGCAAAAACAAGAACAAAAATAATAAAAAAGCGCGTCCTTTTAGAAGACAGTCGGAGCAGACCGGCCGAGTACGAGTATCGATCCCGGTACCTTCCCCTGCAAATATCTCCAAGTTTTTTGTTTTCTGTTTTTTCTTGTCACCGAAACTCTTATATATGAGCCGAGAAATAAAAAAAACTTAACGAATTGCAGAAGTGAGGCCTGTGTGGGACAGAAAAAAGAAATCAAAGATTCCGGGTATCGACCGTCCTCCTCTCGATACCCAAGTTCTCCAATTTTTTTTTCTGTTTTTTTTTTTTCTTGTCATGGAATTTTTTATATGGGAGAAAAAAACCTTAATACGCAGTGTGTGACAACAAATTTTTTTGGCGAATCTGGGTATCGATCTCGGTACCTTGCGTTTTGCACTTTGTGGAGATCGATGCCTTGCTGGGTCCCAGGCCTCCGCCAAAAAAAATTGGAACGGCTCGTCGTGTGAAAATTTTCCCGCCTTTTTACGCGCAGCAAAAGCGAAACCAAAAAAAATGCTTTTAGTCCACAACATTATTCCGGTAACGAAGGTTTAATATCGCTGGGTTATTGTTGTTTCGACCCAAATGTCGGCTGTTGTTTTAGCCAAGGTCGTTTCTTGGTTCAACAAAAACGCAAAGGTGCCTTTAAACGCCACAGAAAAAGATGTATTGATAGAGAATTCACGGAACTCAAGGCACATACGTCGAAGTACTTCAATTTGCCGAAGACTCTGACCCACGAGACTCAAGTTTATACCCGGAAAAATTCTCGTTAACGAGAAAATGGCAAGTCCGAGAGGCCCTCAAAAGAGTCCGGAGGTAAGTACAGCTCACTGTTTTTCAAATATATACCCAGTATCGCCGAATAAAAAAGAAACAAGAAGGACTGCATACTTTGCATGTGCACTCGCTACGGGAAACGCGGGCGGACTTCAAATGTTTTGGCCGGCTCCAAATGAGAATTTATGTTGTCTTTTTTCTTTTTAGATGACTCTGCGCTTGACGAAAACCAACAGGAACAAGTACCTCGGCAACCAGCCGGTTCCACCTTCTTTCATCCAAGGTTAGTGTTTTATTAAATCTACAGCGCTCGAGTCGCAGTCCCTCGCATAAACAAACATCCAATAGGCTGCAAAACTCTACACACCACTCATCAACTCGAAAGCACCAGCTCACCAGTCAAAACATTCAATGAACACACCTTCTTTTTCTATAGAAATATGCTTTTATTTCAGCCCAGGCTGAATATTTTTTTTCTGTACCGAGTTTATGCTCAAAATCGATATTTACTAGCTTGCTAGTGCTTTTTTATTGTTTTAATATTGGGTAGTTTTTCCGTTTAAATAAATGAAAAATTCTAAAGTATACAGTTGAAAGAAAAACATTTACGAATTGTCAACACAAAATTATCTCAAAATCTCAGCCGCGGTAAGTAATTATTTTTTATATCATAGGTGACAAACTACTCCAAAAGATGAATTCCAGTCCGTACTGCGCAATCTCGGCTGCAATGTTTATGTGAGCCCACACAAAGGAATGTTTACAAGCAAAACTAAAAATTCCGCGACAAACTTACCTTTTTCTTCATAATTAACGCCAGATATCCTTGCAGAACAAATAATAACGAGTAGAGGAACCTTGACGCTATTTCAAACCGACGTTACAGCTCATCGGAAATTCTTGAACGAAACAAACTGTAATGGCGGACTAAAAAACTTCATGTATGCTGTCACCGAAGTGTAACGTTTCAACGAATTCAAAACAAAAACGAAAACAAACCCCGAGTCTGCGCAGTACGGACTGGAAATCAGCTTTAATTTTGGCGATACACGCCACCTGCAGCTTCTCTTGCCGAACCATCCAAGAGATGCAGGTACACCAGATGAATGCCAAACATCCTGGCTTTTTGAGAAAAGATGCACGTGACCAGCACTCCATAGTACAAGTCATCAACATGCAATACTTATTTCTACTTGGTCTAGGGTATAGCAACATCTTTCATTATACAGAGGTCAATAGAAAAGGGAGGAAGTTTTCCAAATGAAGACGTACCTACCCTTTGCCGTCTGGCTGTCTGGTCAGAGAACTCGGGGGCATGGCGCCTTAATAAGTCAAAGATGTCTTTGAACGTCATCTGGACACAGGCGGACTACTTTACGGGTAAATGAAACAAAATTAAATAACTGTATAGCACATTCAAGTAAACTAAAAAGACGATTTAAGAAATCAGAAATAACATGTTTACTTCTTACCTTTGTTGAACAACATTCCATCTTTAACAAGATGTTGGCAATGTTAAATTAATGTAGACATTGCTACCCTGTACAGGTTAACAGTAAATCAGATTTTTCTGTTAGTTTATCTCTTATATCAGGCATATGTTTTTTAATTTTTTTTTATACAGAGACTTGCGAACACCAGAAGAAAGGGTCAGATTTTTAAAAAATGTGAAGTCACATTACAACTTTCGCCTTGTGGCCCCAGAGAGAAACCTTATGAGTATGGCGGACTGTTTACAAGAGGCTCCAGAAGAATGGGCAGAGTTTTGTGACTCAACAAAGAAAACCAGTCTCAATTTGACGGTCACAGATCTGGAGGATCAGGGTAATGATAATGGAATTACACTTTGTTGAACTGCCTTATAAGATGTCTGTTTTCATTGTATTCATGAATGTGTAGTGTTTGTACTGATTGGAGGGCACATTAAATTGACCTTGTATATAGAAACTAAGCTGCACAAGCTACACTGAACAATTCAGCGTTGAGACATGTATTTGAGGGTGGGCTGTAGGATGATTTTATTCAAAGTTGATAATCATGTGAGTTTTTCATGCATTTTCTTTTTGCAGTCATCAAAACATTACAGCCAGGCGAAAGTTATCAAGGTAAGATATTTACGTGCATTCTATTTTTAATTTAGTACCATAATAAACTATAATCTCACAATATTTCACTTCTACTGTTTAAAGGTTTTAAATGTATGTACACCTGTGTCAAATTAATTTCTATGCAGGTAACACCCTCAAACAGCTCAAAGTAATGTTGAAAAATACTAAGTTACAGTTGGTGAGGGAATTCTGTGCCCTTAAGAATGATGAATTACACAGCCAAGCTGCCAAAAGGTAGCCCCATCCTAATAAGAAGGTATGTTTATTTAATATGTTAGTTTGACTATTGAAAGGTTGACACATGCATAATTTATTAATTAATCTTTCGTAAAATTTCATACTACCTTCAGTTTAAAGATTGACTGAAATGACTGTAGAATTCCTTATTTTTTCCCTTCACTTTTCTTGTCAAAATTTCCAAACTCCACTCAATGTTCTACAGTATTTGGAGCAGCATCCTCCATCTGAACCTCTTCGGAGATACACACCAATTCCTGTAAACCAGCCAATGCCCGAATATGTGGGATGCTGCTACGCCACCTGCAGCTTCTCTTGCAGAACAATACAAGAGATGCAGGCACACCAGACAGATGCCAAACATCCTGGCTTTATGATGCACGTGATGAGCACTCCACAAACTGAGTGTGCCCTGCATGCGGAAAGCAATTCCGTGTCTGGGGCAATCTGTACCAACACAAGACTGCCATGGCGAGGTAATTAGTGGTTAAATTTCCCTCGCCTCAGAAATGCTGTTTTTGGCATTCTGATGGAATTTTATAGATGCCATTAAATGAATAATTTAATCATGACTCACTTCTAACTGGTTTTTAGCCAGGTGGGAGCCCAGGAGTCCTATGGACGGCCACTTTTTAGAGAAAATTAATATGAATAACTGTATACAGAGGTTTTTATAACAAATTTGGAAATCTTTAGAAACCTTTGCACTCATATCTGCAGAAAAACACCTTGCATGCTCTTCAGGCCCTCCTATGGATACAAGGCCTTATTTGTGGACTCCCACTTTTTAAATCCTCATGGCTAAAAGCCTGACCTCTAATGTAGTGCATTTTTTTCCTGACCCACCTTTTTTGACATGTTGAGAAATAGTTACCCAGCCCCAATTTTTCATAGCCAACCCCCTCATGTACTTTATGACGGGTCCCTAATAGCCTGCGTTGCAGCCGGACGTATCACGAAATCCTCGACTATACCGGCAGTTTAGACTGTCTGCGACGCAGGCTAGTTTTAACATTCAAACAATTTTTGAATCACAGAATTTCCAAGAACTAAAACTAATGTATTTCATTAAACGATTTGCTACAACAGACAGGAAAGCCCCATGCAGACTGGCCAGGTTCCTCGAAGTTGTCTGCTTGTTTCCCGAAGAAACCCGAGGACATTCTTGTAGAAGCAAGAGATATGCACCATGTGGGGCTAAGCCAATCTTCAGTAAGTTACCGTCCCTTTCTGTTAAATTATTCACGAGTTTGGAAAAATATTCATGAAAATTTGTTGTTATCAGATTAAATGGTTTCTCATAATACATTAGTTTAAACATGGCTTCCTACAGTCTTAGAGACTTGTGTTGGCCATGGTATTTTTTTATGAAGAACAGGGGGTATAATTATGAGGGATGAAGGAATACTTAAAATGAAAAAAAGGCTCGATCATCAGTCGCTTCTTCTTATGTCGGCAA
>NC_135762.1:3867407-4064808 GCF_052425735.1 Oculina patagonica
CATGTTTTCAACCTTCAGTTTACATGCGAAAGCATTTTGCCCAACTATGGGAAAATCCTAGCGCTGAGTCCCTAGGGCTAGGATGAGGGGTGATCCTAGCGCTAGGGCAAATGCAACCCGTAGTTGAAAACATGTCGCCCTTGGATGATCTTAGCAATATGATCCATCCTATTTACATGGAAAGGGGATTATCCTAGTGCTAGGATCATCCTCTTTCCATGTAAATAAGAGAGAAAAGGTCGTTCACGTCTTGCGTTTTTCCGCAGACGCAAGCCGTTCATACATTTTCCCTATTTCATTTTTACCCGCGCAAAGCCATAAAAGAGCAATTAGATGAACTCAGAGAAGCAATAAGGTGTATTTTAACTGTCGCGTATTTTTAGGGTGATTTTATATGAACGTCTACGAAATACTTCAACGCCAGCCGTCCACGCATTTTGTCTATATAATTTACCTCGTAACACTAAACTCGTGTTGGCAAACTCAGTCATGTTGCATTGGTGTGTGGACGACACAACAACAGTTGGCAAACAAGTTGGCAAACTGTTTTTTTTTTTTTTTTTTTTTTTTTCTTTTTTTTAATATTTTTAATTTCTTGCCATACAAACATACAGTACAAAATTACAAAGAAAAAAGAAACACTACTTACAATTTAAACATTACTTACAGTCCTAACGCTACTTACTTACACTAATACAATACTTACTTACACTACAACAATAAATTATTACAAGCTTAACATTACTTACTACAAACAAGCGCACGTTAAAAAAATAAACAAGGTATATTATGCTATGGAGAGCAGAAGAAAAAAGAGACATGCAAAGCAAACACCAGCTTTCTAAACAAAAGGTCAAAAAGCAGGTTTCAAAAAAATAGAGTGACCTAAAATATTTTCGGTTGAGTTTTTTTAAAAGGTAGAGTGGAAAAAGGAAATAGTCTAACTTAATACAGGAATAAAGATATTCCATTTTCTGTAATGTTGAGCAAGTGTACCTTTTTTCCTGGCAATGTAAAATTCTAATTTAAGAGTAGCTCTTAATTTAGCCTTAAAAACTAGTAAAGAGGGTTTAATCTTATCAAGCTTACACCTATAAATAAAATATTTTCCAAGAAGAAGAATATGGTTAACTACCATAGAGTCTGTATCGATATCAAACTTACCAAACAAAACATCGGTGAGAGAAAAATTTAAAACTTCATTCTTATGGATGGCCAACCACGACAATACCTCTTTCCAGAATACCTCGCTTGCTTTACAAAGAAACAATAAATGCTCGAGGGATTCATCTTCAGAGTAACAGAAAGCACATAATGGCGAGTCTACAATCTTAAATTTATAAAGTCTGTCATTTGTATACACAATATGGTTTAGTAATTTGTACTGAAAAGCTCTTAACTTTGTATCCAAAGTAACACTAAACGCTAGAGAATAGATTTTCTTCCAATCGACGGAGAGATTTGGATAGTCATTTTTAAATTTCTTTTGGGCAGTAGGAGGAATTACTTTACGAGAAAGAAACTCTTCATAAACTATTTTGGAGGGAATGTTAGAAATATCCAACATTTCCCCCTTTATTGGCACTTCAAAAGAATTTGCAGGGCAGGAGTATGGTTCACGGTATATACTCTCACCCTTGATAATGGAGCGCCATTCCTTTGGAATGGCACTGACTACTCCCATTAAAAGGAAAAATTGACTAGGTGATAGTTTTGACCTGAGAACTTTATCACTTTCCAGAAACGTATTGTCTTTAGAGACTAAATCTCCGATTTTGCTTATCCCACAGTTTATGCGGAAAAAGGCATGATATAAAGATTTACCTTCACATAGAATATTTTTATTATTCCACAAGTATTGGTTCATAACATCCCCGTACGAAACCACTTCTTTACTTGAAAGAGTTGACCACGCAGCAAGACAATCTTTGTAAAACTCGGGTAAAAATATGGGCAATTTTGGGCAATCAAAATGACACTGCAAAATGAACTTTCCGCCTAGTTTTTTCAAATAGTGGTTTAAGAAGATCTTCCAGGGACTAACATAGTCCTCAATATACTTCTTCACGCACATTATTCTTTGCGCTAGAACCATAGATTCTATATCCAGCATCTTAAGCCCTCCATTTTCAATGCAATTAATCAAAGCTAACCGTTTAACCTTATCCTTTCCTTTCCAAATAAAGCTGTAAAGTTCTTTATTGACTGCCTGTATGAGATCTTTAGACACATGAATAAGCGACGCTTTCGACATAAATTTCGGAATAGCAAAAGATTTAACGATTTGTATCTTTCCTATAAGTGTGAGTCCCCTCCATTTCCACATGCCTAATGTTTTTTTAATGGACTTTATAATTGCCTCGAAATTATCCTTTTTCCTAGAAAGTTGATCATAATCAAAGTGTACGCCTAAAATCTTAATTGAGCGTTTAAATTCATAGGAAGGTGATTTAGACAAATTTTGGACCCCTAAGCAAAAAAATTCTGTTTTTTCCTCATTTAATTTTAAACCTGAGAATCTCGAAAACAGATCTAAATTAACAATCAGGTTCTCATACGAAGACTTATTCCTCAAAAAACATGTCATGTCATCCGCGAAAAGAGAGATTTTCACAACTTCATCCTCAATTTTGATCCCTTGAATCTTGTCATTTTGTCGAATACTGCAAGCTAGAACTTCTAAACTAAGAATGAACAAGAGAGGGGATAACGGATCCCCTTGTCTCACACCACGGTCAACATTAAAGTAACTTGTCGCAAATCCATTATTTATTACGCAACTAGACACGTTTGAGTAAAAGGTGCGAATCCACTGAATAAAAGATGGTCCGAAATTGAATGTGCGAAGGACCTTCAATAAGAATCTATAGTCCAAAGAATCGAACGCTTTCTCAAAATCAATTGTTACAAGGATACCCGACTGATCACTACATTTTGTATATTCTAATACATCATCAATGGTCCTGACGGCGTCAAATATTGATCTTCCTTTCACATAAGCGTTTTGGTTGTAATGAATCAAGTCAGGAAGTATATTCTCTAATCGTTTAGCTTGCGCTTTGGAGGCTATTTTGGTGTCCACATTAATTAAGGAAATCGGTCTCCAATTTTTGATCAGCCTTTTATCTTTTCCTTTCTTTTCTAATAAAGTGATCACCGCTTGTTTCTGAGAGTTAGATAACTCTCCGTGATTATGTGCATAATTGAGACAAGCTACCAAATGTTTTCCAAGAATAGGCCAAAAGGCTAAGTAAAATTCCGTTGTAAGGCCGTCGTTACCAGGTGTTTTGTTCTTTTGAAAACCATTCAAGATGTTGAAACATTCACCGATAGTCAATTCTACCTCACACTTCTCTTTCTGTATTTCAGACAGTGTGGGTAAGGATACGCTGTTAAGAAATGCGTCTAATGAGGCTTCACTTTCTCCAGTAGAGTTCACTTGGTAAAGATTTGAGTAGAAACTTCTAAGTTCGGCCATTATTTCTTTGGGATTCGTTGTCAGAGATTGATCCTCCTTAAGAATCTTTCGGATTGTGCTCTTTTTACCCCTAGAGCTCTCCAAGTTCAAAAAATACTTGTTGCTTTTCTCTCCTTGCTCGTACCATCTTGCCCTTGAACGGATTATAGCGCCTTGTGCAATGTATTCATATTGAAGGTCATACTCGGTTTTCAAAATCTCTAGCCTATTCAGATTATCCGTAGATGGATCCTGGTCACAAAGCTCTTGAAGGATTGTCAATTTTTCCTCTAGAGATGTCAATTTCGCCTTCCTTTCCCTCGCTTTGCGTTTACTGTATGAAATTGTCTCCTGTCTAATTTTGAATTTAATGAGATCCCAAAGCAATCTGGGATCTTGTATATCCCTAAATTCGTCAACCCAAACCTGGTATCTATCGTTTATTAGAGCTACATAGTCATTGTCATCTAATAAACTTGCATTGAACTTCCAGAAGGAAGGACCGTGTGATTTTTCTTCTATTCCATTAACTGACAACAGAATGGCTGAATGATCAGACTTTATGGAAGGAATAATGCTCACCTGATCGATCTCCTCCTGCAAGGCATTATCGGTTAACCAAAAATCAAGCCTCCTTTGGATCACAGGAGTTTTCTGTGTCCAAGTAAAACGTCTTATTCCTGGGTTCCTAAGTCGCCAAATGTCTACTAGATCGTACAGTAAGCAAATATTCTCAATCTGCTTAGCTGATTTCTTTAATTTTGGTTTGCCCCCACAACCATCAAGGTTGGGGTCTAAAATAACATTAAAATCTCCCCCAATGATTATTCTACAGTCGTCATCTATATCAATGTTATCCAATTCCTCCTTGATTTTGTCGAAAAAGTGAGTTTGCTCACTCGTTTTGTTTGGAGCATAGATGTTTACTAATAAAAACTTTTGATCTTGCACCAGCGCCTCGAGAAAAATAAAACGACCCTCTTTGTCCTGCCGCATGGACTTGATTTGGAATTCCAAATTATTTTTAATTAAAACAAGCACGCCTCTGCTATGTACAGAACCATGCGAGAAATACATCTCACCCTTCCACTGCTTTTTCCAAACATTTTCAACTTCCCTAGTACTATAGGTTTCCTGAATAAAGCAAATGTCGACTTGTTGTCTCATTACCCATCCAAATACTGCTTTCCGTTTTTCAAAAGAACGAATCCCACGAGCATTTAAGGATAATAGTTTAAATGCAAAGTTGCTTGCTGTCATGATTTTACCACAACTTTTAGAATTTGTAAAAGGCCACCAATGCAGCTGTCAATGGAATAACAAAAAGCGTTACCTGAATTCATTTCCATACAAAAGTTGTGAAGAAAAATATTGCGTAAAGCAGGCGTTTGTTTGCGGAAAAAAAAAATTAACACTCTCCCTTATTGCATTTGCAATTAACACCCTACAAGACACTAACGAATAACGAAAACGACAGAACATAAAAGGTGACCAGAAGCACTGTTGTGCCACCGTAGAACGACTCGAGGAAATTGATTGAAACAAAAAACAACATAAAAATAAACACAAACTAAATACGAAAACTAGGCGGAGAGGGGAAATGATGATTACAACGGTTATTTGTTCCCCATAACTTCGTCTATTAAATCATAATAAGGAGAAAGCAAGGCCATTTACGACTGAGGCAAGCTTATCTAGTTACAAATTCGCGTTCAATATAAGTTCAAGCTGTGCCTAAATATAGGCATCAAACAATCCAAACAAAAAAACGTAAACGTCAATAATTAAAGTGGGTTTAAGTGTCCATCGATATACAATTTATCAGGTTCAGCGCGGCTGAAATACGCGATCTTACCCGCTTTTCTTGCATCGACCAGCTTCTTCGACTGGAGCTTCCTTCGGTTAACTATTTCTTTTGGCAGGTCTGCAGCGATCCTATACCCGGAATCTTTCAACGACTTTCCTTTTGAGAAAACTGCTTCTCTGTCGCTATATCTAAGAAACCGAGCGATTATTGCTCTAGGGCTTCCATCATCATGAGGCTTTCCGATCCTGTGGACCCTTTGAAATTCGATACCCATTGTTTGGACACCACATTGCTGTTCCAGGAAAGAATTAAGCACCATGCGACAGTCTCCGCCTTCTTCTTCCTCGCTAATGCCGTAGAAACGCAAATTTTCTCGCCTTTGATACACTTCAGCATACAACAGTTTGTTTTCCAATTCTTTGTACCTGTTCTCACAGAACTCGCTCGCCTTTTCTCGGGCCGCTGTCGCTTCGTTGACTTGCGTATTGAATTCCTGGAGGCCATCTTGTAACTCTTGTACGGCCGTCCTCGTGGTCGAATGAGCATTTTCTAATTTTTCCACTCTGCCTTCTAATGAGTTGAATTTGGTCTCCAGGTTGGACACCTTAGTGTTTATCTCCTCAAGTTTATTGTCCATGATCTCTAATCTTTTTAAGATAAGATCTAATTTCGTCTCCAAGGCGTCCGCCGACATTTCGAAGACCTCAGTAGATCGCTCGGGCGAGGTACCCGAGTTAAACTCTCTTGCTCGTTTTTCCACGGGCGATGCACCAGACGCGCTCGAATTACTGCTTTCTCTAGTTCGCTTGGGATTCATAAGAGTTTAAGGCCTAAAAACATCATTAATTGACGAAGTTACGCGGAGCAGTTTGAAACACGTCTACAGCCTCCGCATGCCTCGACCCAGTCCCCAGTTGGCAAACTGTTGGCAAGAATAGAGACAAGTTCTATTTGTCGCGCGCCAACAGTTGGCCAACTTGTTTGACGTTGTTGTATCTATCGTGAATAAGGAGTCGCAAATTGTCGTTTTGAATTCGATTTTATTCTAACTCTAAAATGTCTATCGGAAATGAATCATATATATACAAAAATCACGTGATAAATGTCAATCATAGTCGCAAAAGTGCACTGTCCCGGATGTGCGATCCAACAGAAACGAATTTTAAAACAAAGCAATAGAAAACTTCACGACAGTATCTTTCACACACACGAGTTGGCCATTAGTTTGTCGTGTGAAGGCCGCCTTAGGCCCCGACCACACTGACCCGGGTAAATTTGAAAACGCATCTTTTTTTACCCGGATACGGCCAACAGTCCACACTGAAACGGCGTTTGGTCACTGAAAACGGAGCTTTTAAAAAACGCTCTTTAAAGTGGGCAACTTTTAAAAATTTACCCAGGTTAAAGATGATTTCCAGTCCGTACTGCGCAGACTCGGGCTTTGTTTACGTTTTTGTTTTGAATTCGTTGAAACGTTACACTTCGGTGACAGCATACATGACGTTTTTTAGTCCGCCATTACAGTTCGTTTCGTTCAAGAAGTTCCGATGAGCTAAAACGTCGGTTTGAAATAGCGTCAAGGTTCTTCTACTCGTTATTATTTGTTCTGCAAGGATATCTGGCGTTAATAATGAAGAAAAAGGTAAGTTTGTCGCGGAATTTTTAGTTTTGCTTGTAAACATTCCCTTCTTGTGGGCTCACATAAACATTGCAGCCGAGATTGCGCAGTACGGACTGGAATTCATCTTTAATGTGGACATCCTCGTACCCAGGGTCTTCGTTCCCTTTTACACGCGGTCAGGAAACGAGCGACCCTGGAATGTTCCGATTGGAAGTCCGAAAATATCGGACTTCCGGTTGAATTGCGCATGCCTGACCGCTAAAAAGAAAGATGGCGTCTGAAGTGGAGGAAAGATAAAACCTTAGGAGAGATTCTACTGAACGGCAAGCAACTGGAGATCCTTTAGATCATTACTGTTGGAAAGGAATGTTTTGCCTGTCCTGTCAGCCGTTTTCGGCAAGTTCTTGTTTTTCAAATGACCGCTCTTTTGCGGATTTATTGATTGTGTTCGCAGTCACTCGCAGACTTCTACAAAATTTTAACTCATCAACACTATAACACTATAAAGCCACTGGGGAACCTGAAGAATTTTCAACTCATCTTTGCTCACCTCGAAACCCTGGTACAGAAACAAAATCTGTTATTTAGAGCTCCTGAAAACGACAGAATAAGTTTTTAAATCATACGAGGGTTTAACTGTTGCACATTGTGGACGAAACACATATTATTAGATTGCTTTGACTGGCATGGTATGTAAAATGTGGATTGCTATTTTAACAGGCGATATTAAAGATAGCTATAGTTTTTAATGGTCATACTGTGTATCACAATTTTTAATAGCTGTATTGTTTGGGAAATCCTGTAAATCTGTTTCTATAAATTAAATTGTAAGATTGTTAATGTTTGAAAACCTAATAATTTTATTGACAAAGCAGTGCAGACGAGTGGTGGTTAATTTGTAGTTTGCCAACAGTAAAACTGTTTGTCTTATTTAAATTAAAAGGGCTTACTTTGTGTTTTAATTAAATAGGGAAACAAATCCACAAGCATACTGAAACATGTACAACCATTAATAGGCTTAACTTTGGTCCAAAAAGCTGTGAAAACTGCTGTAAAAGACAATTTCAATAATATTTTTATAATTTTGATATTATTGATTGTACTTCTTATTGATTAACTCCTACATGGCCGAGTCAAACTAAGCATTGATGCACCCATTCAACTAAATTTCTAAATTGTTTTGTTACAAGCTGGACACCCTTGGGACCAGCTCTAGCTTTTGACCTTAGACATAGTTTTCAAATTCCCTGGTAAGACTTAATTTCCCTGACCAAGAAAAAATAGAAATCAGGTAAAATTGCAGCCTCTGACCATCCCCTACAGTCATCCTTTCCACCTATCACAAAGATAGCCTGTTTCTTTTCTTTCCTTTTTTGTTTTGTTTTATTTGTTGTCAAAACTGTCAAAATTGAAGTTGACTAAGGATAAATTTAGGGTGGCAGGGTAGCCTAATAATTAAGGAGCTGGACTCCAGATTGAACGGTCTAGGTTCAAGCACTGGCCACGGTACTGCATTGTACTCTTGGGCAAGGCACTTTACTCTTGTAGTGGCTCTCTCCACCTGGGTGTATAAATGAGTACCAGTGAATTTACTGCTGGAGGTAACCCTGCGATGGATTAGAATCCCATCCAGGGGAGTAGAAGAAATATTCTTAGGCGCTTTGTGCTACAGAAACCGGGATAAGCTCTGGCCTAATCAGCCACTAGGCTTGAATGTAGATTTTATCTAAGGATAAATTTCCCAGACTTTTCTTTGTAATATCAGTTTTCTCTAATTCTGTAAAAAAATTCCCCAACTTTTTTAAGACATTATTTTTCCAGCCATATCATATCCTGAAAACCTCTCCTGAGCTGTGGCAACCTTGTTATATCAATATCTGCCTTATACAGCAGATTCACAGGTAATCATAATGGAAGAGGGGTGGACATTTTGGGCCCTTTGGACTTTTTTTAACCATAGGGGACCTGGGGCCTTCTCTAGATCCAGTGTGGCCTTTGGCATCAGATTGGGCTTAATAGATATTGGGCTGTTTGTTTTTATATGTGTCATTAAAAGGGTACTTCTAGGAGGCAGTGAGGACTGGGAGGCAGGGGGGATGGAAAGAAGTATTTTATCAGCAGTCCCTGAACCAGGAGTTAATATTGAGTTCATATTGTGCACTCCAAAAATACTTGTGGAGGCATTTTTAAAAAGCCAAATGGTAACATACATGTAAAATGAGAATTTACAGTGGAATCCTCTACACCTTATCTCTGGTATCTGAGCAACATAATAATTTACGATACTTGAAGTGCATCCTTACAATATTTAAATCTCGGTTTCTCCACAATAAATATAAGGGAATTTTGCCCCACTTTTATTGGATGTTACTATTGAAATGACCTTCCTTTATCTATACATAACTTGCCAACCAGAAAACATTTTTAAAAAAGCACTCTACCAGTATTATTTTGCTCAGTATTAATTAATTCATACCTCTTCCTCTCCTATGTTAAGTTAATTTTTTTTTCATAAATTATTATTGTTATTTTAACCAGGGCATCAAATTTGCTAGCTATATTTTGCCCTTTTCCATTTTTCTTTTTCTACTTGTTTTGCTTTATATTTATCTTTGTAATTTTGGAATGGAATTAATAAATAATATGAAAACATGAAAATGAAAAATCTTCTACACTGTGGCTCTTCCAATCCCACTGATTCCAGATTGAAGTGGAATTTAGCAGTGTTGTAGCCTGTAAATACAGCTGACTATCACGCTTCGATCCGCTTGCCGCGTTCGGAGCGCAGCAAAAGTTGGGTGTTTTTTTGTGGAGGAACGAATACTCGAGAACCTAGAGAAAAATCCTTGGAGCAAGGACCTAGCCTGCGTATACAGCCACCTCTCACAAAGCAAGCAGATCAGAGTGTGAGAGGCGGCTGTATTCGCAGGCTAGCAAGGACCAGAACCAACAACAAACCCACATATTAGGCTTGGTATGGGAATCGAACCCGTGTAACATTGGTGGAGGATGAGCACTCTCGCTACTGATTCGAACATGAACTTGGAGTTAACTAAAATTATGTGACCTCAGTCATAAGTAGCTTAAGAATGGTATCTCAGGTCTCTAAAACTAAACTGGAAGTGTTAATAAAAAGGCATTCTCCTATGGGGATCCAGAGTGGAGGGGTATACTTGATAACCCCACATAAAGCTAACAAGGGGTGTCACCCAATAGGGTATAGTTCTTTAACCTAATTGAACATCATAAATAGGGTACTGGGAATTTCAACATCACATTGTCATAAGCAACAGGGTACAAAGGTATTTTTTTAAAACATTTTCTGCAGTTAGTCCCTTGGATTCAACACAAACAAAAATACTGATTGTCAGGCATAGTGTCCTTTCATTTTCAATGATGGTCAAAATATCGAAAGAAAGGTAAAATAACGAATTAATATTTCCTTATGAAAGGTGTTACCAAGAGGGTCACTTACAATGTAAGTTAAAGGATTTTGACTGCCTGGCAGTGTCGAGCTAGCTGACCAATTCAGTAATTTTATATAACTGATTATGTAAACTCAGTTTTCATTGTGATTTGCAAGGTAGTAGAGAAAAATGTACGTTCACACAGCAAATGCTAAAAATAACATTGAACAATATTCTATTCCATTCGCTCTGTAAATAAAATTACGTCCATAAAACTTTAAATAAATACTACGGCCAGGTACGGCATATAGAAACCTACCGCTGGATATATAATAAATTTGTGAAGATCAAATCAAAATCTCAGTCCACAGTTTTGGGTTGCGGCTACAGTTGATTAATATTCCCCATGGTAGGACAAGTAATTTGGGCACTCCTTCTTCTAGCAGCTCGGTTGCAGCAACCGATGAAGCAGGTTATAACGGCCTCGCCGTCGAAGAGATTACATAAACTCTCACGCGTGCAGTCTGCGATCCTAGGCCTGTCGGCTCCAAAGCACGAAATATAATTTATGATTCATCTACCATCTCCTAAGCCTCTCCAGTAGAATTAAAACTGATTCGTTACTGGTTTTTGTTCTGTTAAGATCAATCGAATGTTTTCTTAAATCGTTGCAGCATCTATCGATCTACAGACAAGATTTAGAGTTCGCCACTTCATAAAATTCTGAAATCAAAATTCACTAGGCCTGCTAAATTTTCGTTGTCATTAGGCGAAAGATAAACTAAAAATATATATTTTTGCAAATTTCCAGTTCGATTGTGTCTTTCGTTTTTAAAACAGAGCATTTTGAATATTTGAGTTCTCCGTCGTATGTGACATCAAGCTGAGTGCCGTGACAAAGCTGTTTTGTTAAAAAAATACCTTTCCTTTCCATTTTGTGCAGACTGATCATTTCAGATATAATAAGTGGTGGTTATGTGAAAGTGTACTAGGTCTTAAGCCAAGGATAGCCGCGTGGCAAAAGATCTGAAAGAATAAAGAGTCGCTGTGAACAAATCAGTCTATCTTCGTCAGGAGGCCTCAAAAACTCGACAATATATTTCTGTTCAGTAGAAAGGAGCGCAAAGTAGACAGTCTAAGAAACTGAGATTTGCATAACGTTTCATTTTGATCTCTGTTCTATAAATCCACAATAAATATGTGGAAATAAGACTTAAATGATAATAATGAGAATAACAGTGCTTTTGACACCCCATTTCTGTTTACTCGAACTGATGCGCAAAGAAGTCTAAGAAACTGAGCCTTTTTGGTTTAAATAAAGTTTTCATTTTGATCCCTGTTATACAAATCCTCAATCCAATATGTCGAAATAAGACTTATATGCTTCAATCAAGACCATCAATCGTGCAGACCCTGCAGACCAAATTTCTGTAGATGGTTTTACCACTCATCATTGCACAAAGATATATCCCATATGCTCCTTGAGAATTTAATTCAAATTTTCTGTTGAGCATCCCCATCCTGTTCATATGAGGCCTGGGGGAGGGATGACTTGATATAATCTCCGGTAGGAAGGTGCGGCCCCGCTAGGGCTTTCCACAAGTTGTTCGGCAACTTTTTGGCAACTTTTCGTATTTCGAGCAACTTTTTCCCCGTCGAGCAACCTTTTTCTAGACCGAAGATTTCCGAAAATTATTCGAGTGTTGTTCGAAGGCAGTGCGAACGTTTCCGAAAAATAACCGAAGTTTGCCGAACATTTTCGAGGAACATCCGAAAACGTTTCAAGTAATAGATCAAAAACGAGTGCGAGTTTTTCATCAGGGGTTCCAAACACCGAGAAAGAGATGAAAGCAGGACGCCGTAGGCGGAGTGCTTTTATTGTTTCGATGATGAAAAACGATATATGGCTTCTCAAACTTGTGTGGGAATTTAGTAGAACTGTTTGAGAACAATAGTTCGTTATAAGGCGCGCTCAGTGGGCGATTGTTCAGATTGTTTGTTTGTTAATTATTCAGTTGGTAAAGGAAATGAATATTTAATATGCGGCGATAATGGTGAGTAAAATTCTACCAGGTAGAATTTTTTTAAAGAAATTTACATAACCCTGCGTGGTGGAGTTCGTGTCCGGATCAGGACGATTTTGCGTTCCCAAAACGCCTTCCGAGGAAAAGGTTTCGGTGAATGACGCGTTTCGGTTTCAACTGAGGGCAAGATTTCCGCAGAGTACCCTACATTAACTATGCATACAATTTTGTAACTTTTGTTCTGTTCATGACTGCCGTTCGTGTGTGAAGGATTATATGGAATATTTGTATGCATAATTAATGTAGGGTGCTCTGCGGAAATCTTTCCCAACTGAGTACAGCGACGAGTGGGCTGTGAAGATTTTTGTCAAATGGCCGAGGTTAAGAGAGGTTAAAGATCCGGTAAGTTCGAGTTCGATAAACTGCCCGTAGGCATTAACAGCTTCAATAAGGTTTTAAATGAAATTTGCGTAGCGGCAGGCTTTCGTTGCAAACTGCTCATAGTATGTGTTTCTTGTGTTTTCCCGTTCAGTGCTGTGATTAAAGATAAATTGATACTCGTAAAACATTTTGTTTTAAAGAAAGGAAAATTTCAAAACTGTACGTAACGGTGTCTGAGGAGGCATGAGAAGGAGTAACATAACTAAATTCAAAAAACAATAGGATTGACAAATGACGAAAAACAGATGATGAAAAGAAAAAAATAAATAAAAAAAAATACAATGAAATAACAATTTGCACATAACAAAATGTGCAAACTAGTAAAGATAAAGATTTTCGCTGCCTACATTTTCATTCAGGGCAGGTTTTAAATCTCTTATCAGTAAAGTCTCCTTTATTTTGTAATATGTTTATCTGACCGTCCCCTTGCTAATATGTCAAAGTGTCAAATGCGAAAACAACGAAAAGTTAGCGTACGGATGAGGTTTATCTTGTATTTTCTGGGTGTGAAGAAGTCCCATTTCGTGTACAGGCCGGTGAAAGTCTTCTTTCGGTAAATAGATGTTGAGAAAGCGAGTAACATGTTGCTGTGTTGTTGTTGTAATTAATGAGTCAAGCAGGAAATATGCGGCAATTAGCATACAGACTGATTAAAATCCGAATAAAAACCCCGTTCAAGACAAAAAAGCCTAAAAACCATACCCCATCGAGCCGCACATCCCTGTTAAGCCCTTATAAGGGAGTGCCCCACCCTGGGATATGGGAGCCTTTCTATTTTTGTAACCGGAGAAGGAAAAACCGCTAGCGAAGCGAGCGCTGGCTCGTGGAGATGGTGGATGGGGGACGTTGTACTCGCGCGACTTGCACGACACTGGCGCTCACTTTTAGTTTCCTCGCGGTTCTTTTCGCGCAATAGACGATCTGAGAGGATAGAGTCGCTTTGAACGTAACATTCTGCAGGAGAAATAAAAAAACCCGACGCCATATTTCTGTTCACTTGAAAGAAGTGCAAAGTACTCTAGGAAACTGAGCCTTTTTGGCCTCGAATTAAGTTTTTATTTTGATCTTTGTCCTACAAATCTTGAAATTCAATGTACGACAACAAAGATTATATGTTTTAAATCAAGACCTTTCATGGTGCATACTAGATTTCTCACTGCACAAAGATATATCCCATGGCTTTTATGTGCACGTCTCCGTGGTCTGGTGAGAGAGTAGCTTCGTTGCCACACGTGTTAGAGTCATCGTGTAACCCTCCTGTACCAAACCCGATCCTTGAGTCACACGTTGTGCAGTCGTTCTGATTGTTGGCGATGATACCAATTCTTGCTTTGGATTGATCTTCCTCGTCACCGATAGCATTGAACCCTTCTTTGTTGCAGTGTAACTGCAAGGAAGCTTGTGAGCCAATCAGCGTCTTCCACGTGTTACGACCCAGTGCAGTGGCGCGGTATTGCCCGTCAGCGATCAGTGAGTACAGAGAATTGTCCGACTTGTTGATGGCCATGAAGTTGATCTGCTGGCCGATCTTCATACCGAGGCAAATCTTGGTGAAGGGCGTGTTCCAGTAGGTCGGTAATTTTGTTTCCTGCAGGTCCAACCCAGTCAGCCCTCCAAGGATGTTGAATGTTTCCTGGTCGCTCCAGAGTTTAGAATCGTAGTGAAACGTTTTCTAGATCATTAAGAAACGAAAAAGTTGTGTTTATAAAGAAATACAAAAATAACAAAGCATATAACTGTGTGATTACCTTTGTTCCATCGATCTTCATGACCAGCGTCCATCCACCTTCTCCGCATGCTCCAAGCTGAGTCAAGTGACAGTACACGGGGATCTTAGCAAACCCTACTCTCAGTGGGTAGGCTTTGTTTACCTTGCAGCTGATAAACAAATGAATAATATTAAACTTAACGTGACTGTTTTTATCTACTACTCGCTCAATTTCAAAATAGAAATGAGGGTCGCCAAGCTCGTTTTAGAGTTATACTATTATTGCAGTATCAACTGATAAACAGTGGTAGTACTGATCCATCACGGTTTAAGGTGGCTCGACCCAGTTTTTTTCTAGCGATACCTATCAACTTTAAAACCCTCATTCTTAAAGGGATTGATGTCAATGAGATATCCACTATATCACATGGATTACACATAGACTGAACTGCAATATGATATAAATTTTTGGGAGATCGGAATGAATATCACGTGACAATGACGTCACACAGGTTTTTGCTCTGAATCGAATTTTAGCCCGTAACCGCATTTTCTCTCGAGATCCTCCACACTACGTATACCTTGGGTATTTGCCTTCAGCTCTGCGGAGTTTCATCGAAATCTACAAGAGGAATTTTGAAATATCTTGGAATTTCTTTTTAGATGGTATAATTTATGCGTAAAATATAGACAAGACTTCATATAAAGAAATTTGCTTCTTTTTTTATGTTTAATGAGAGGCTTTAGTCCTCAATCCTTTTAAAAATGTCCCATATCCGATATCCAAACCGTAAGAAGTAGGTAGACTTGTGCGATTTCGAAAAATATGGAATATATGAATCATAGTGAAGCTCAATGTTTAGCTCTATTTACCAATTTTACGCCTACTTTCGCAAAAAAAGCGATTATTTCAAAACTCGTCGATGAATTTTCTCCAAAAATTTTCAGGGTGGCAATTGATCAGTACATTAAACAATCCCTGAATTTCATGCTCATTGAAAACTTCTAAGGTTGTCTAACATAAACGCAAAATTGAGTAAATATTGCAGCGATCTCGTAGTTTTGAATAATTTTGTGCTCTGGGATTTCCTATTGTTTCGAGTTGAACACAACATCGAATTCCTGTGCACCACGCGTGAAATGACAACGCTTGGCCACCTTCCGAAAGCTTACCGAAATCTTTCCGAAATATGGTCCGTTTTTAAGAAAACAATGGGAAAAAAATTGTCATGCAATAACTTTTCTTGTGTGGTCGACGTCTTGGCTGTGTTGAAAGTTAAAAATGCCAGGAGCAAGAAATACAAAACAAAAAAAGGCCGCGGTACTATATGCTACGCTAAAGCGATTTAAACATCAAAAGAAAGAAAGTGTAAACGAGGTAATTTTCTGAGTACGCTGTCAAGTCATTTGTAAATGAGTGGAATGGCGTCAGAACATAACCGGCTTTGAGTTTCGTTCCCCTTTCGTTCATTCATTGTTGTTTACTTGAACTCGAGAATATTACCATATTCCGAAAGATTTCGGAAAGCTTTCGGAAGGTGGCCAAGCATAGTTATTTCACACGTGGTGCACAGGAATTCGATGTTGTGTTCAACTCGAAACAATAGGAAATCCCAGAGCACAAAATTATTCAAAACTACGAGATCGCTGCAATATTTACTCAATTTTGCGTTTATGTTAGACAACCTTAGAAGTTTTCAATGAGCATGAAATTCAGGGATTGTTTAATGTACTGATCAATTGCCACCCTGAAAATTTTTGGAGAAAATTCATCGACGAGTTTTGAAATAATCGCTTTTTTTGCGAAAGTAGGCGTAAAATTGGTAAATAGAGCTAAACATTGAGCTTCACTATGATTCATATATTCCATATTTTTCGAAATCGCACAAGTCTACCTACTTCTTACGGTTTGGATATCGGATATGGGACATCTTTAAAAGGGTTGAGGACTAAAGCCTCTCATTAAACATAAAAAAAGAAGCAAATTTCTTTATATGAAGTCTTGTCCATATTTTACGCATAAATTATACCATCTAAAAAGAAATTCCAAGATATTTCAAAATTCCTCTTGTAGATTTCGATGAAACTCCGCAGAGCTGAAGGCAAACACCCAAGGTATACGTAGCGTGGAGGATCTCGAGAGAAAATGCGGTTACGGGCTAAAATTCGATTCAGAGCAAAAACCTGTGTGACGTCATTGTCACGTGATATTCATTCCGATCTCCCAAAAATTTATATCATATTGTATTTCAGTCTATGTGTAATCCATGTGATATAGTAGATATGTCATTGACATTAATCCCTTAAAGTATGAGAGTTTCAAAGTTGATAGGTATCGCTAGAAAAAAACTGGGTCGAGCCACCTTAATATTCCCAGAAATGAAAGTTAACTTGCCAGCCACCCGGATTTTAGCCAAATGTAGGCATGTGAAATAAGCAACAAATTCGGCGAAATATAAAAATAACTTCTTAAAACAGTGAAGGAACATTTCAATAACACAGCAAATAGAAAAGAAGGTATGGATGGCCAAAAGTGACGAAGATTGAAATGGATTGCGATATGGGTTTTTGAAATGCTGTTGGGCTGAACAGTTTTCAAAGATAATCTCGTTTGCTTGTAACTTTTAATTATAATGCCCAAGAGACAATTTTGGTTGCAATGAAGCTATGGTTTTGTCATTTAGATCCGGGGAAGTCATTTCTTTCCAAAGAGTAAGTTTCATAGCAAGTTTTTGGCAACACTTTACTCAGCCATGACACAGTCCCTTTAATTAATCCGTGCATAATTGCAATAAAGTTCAGTTACAAGAAACTATCAACATACCGACAGTTACATCAGTTAAATATACTTACTAGCTCTGGTTATAGACTTCCCGGCACGAAGAGGCTCCTGGAACTAGTAGAAAGAAAACAATATCGGAAATTTACAATTTAAAGCACTCTCTTTAACAGGGTTTCCTAGTTTTACTCGACTACGCCTGAGAAAAACAAGGGACTACTCTGTTGGGGCTCACCAACCTACACCTAGCCTTGGTTTTTACAAGCCCCCTCCTGGCTAAAAATTGTCCTACAATGTCCCAAGTAGGTGTAGTTTTGACGAGGCTGGTCAATCTAATATTACTTAGAGAAAGTTTAACTTTAATTAAAGGAATATCTTCAAATCTTTTTTACAGTTTTTTTTTATCATAAACTTAAAGTTAAGTTGTTGTTTTGGAATGGTCTTTTTACACGTTGGACTTAATAACAGTGCTTCATCTCGATGTACACAACTTTTCACTTGGACAAAAGTAAATTCAAATACTATTGATCAAACTGACAACTAAAGAAATATATGTGCAGGCGCCAGAATTTTCGTTTCGTTTAGTTTTAGTGTCATAGCTTCGTGTTAGTTTTCGTGTTAATTAGTTCCCTTTGTTTTTAGTCCATATCTGTACATGTTATATACCAATATGCAAATATATTCTGTTGCGTGTAAACTATTCAGTCAGTTTTGATTGCGAGTTTCGAGTCAAGTTTCGGCTCTTACTTCGTGTAGAAGACACAGTTCACTTATAACAATAGAGAACAAAAGGACAAAAGAACGAGGAATATAATAAAAACAAAAGGTTTGCGATGCAGTATTCTATTGTGACGTGTTCTGTGCTTCTACACGAAGAAGGAGCCCAAGTTTCGAGTTTACGGTCTATTTCGAGTTTATGGTCAAGTTCCAAGTTTAAAGTTCGTCTTTTATGTTTTTTTCAGTGGTCACATTCGTCTTTGTAAGTTTCTCTTTTATTTTGCTTTGTCGTTTTCCTGTTTTCCTCATGTCGTTCGTTGTAACTACTAAGTTATTCTATGCTTATTTCTGTGTTTGCAATTTTGTTATTTTCTGTTACCGTATCTATCTTCGATTAATTAAACGTGTGTATGGCAAGATGGTTTGCGCGTAATTTTGCGTTTTGCGACTACAGTATATCTAAATATTGTTATTCTTACCGCCTTCCATATATGCTGTTATCCGATCTAATTTGTCTTCCAGTTTGCAGAAGGCTTCATGTTCTTTAGGGTCAATTCCACAGACACCAACTGCGCCGTTTACTTCGGTGATAAAAACAGTCGAGGAGCAGAGTAAAGCTGAGATAAACCAGAATTGAATGGTATGAATCAAGTTCGCGGCTACCTGTAGGAAAACGAGGGAATTTACAAGTTGAACAAATGTTTTATTTGCCTGGGGGGCTTGCTAAAAATTAAAGTTCTCAGTAGAGGAGAAGGGGGGGGGGGGGGGGGAGAGAGTTGAGGGGTGCTCTTACCATCTTACCATAGAGGTGGGCTTAAAATAGCAAAAGCTTTTAGGGGCTAATTGACCATTCCTTAAAGTGCCAATTACTGGTTATCTCAAGATCTGTCTAGATTATGAAGTTTTCAAAAGGATCTAGCTGATAACACTTGAAGTAGCTTATATTGAAATCTGCGACAATTGTCTAACATGCTTCATAACTCGAAAGTAAGACACGAAAAAGAAATATTTAATCACTTACGTAAAATATGAGACCAAGAATCTGTTATAACGTTATAATATTTTCTGAAGAGAACAACTTGAAATTTGATGCAAGATTGAGAAAAAGACGGGTGTTAAATCACCACAGCATTCCATCCTTTTCATATTAAGTGACAATTTTACCGTACACTCGTCTCTTGCCAAGTTGAAATTTTTTTTAGTACAGTTAACGTAAACATTCATCCGGATTATGTAGAAATTTTAGAAAGAAATGTCAACAATAGGCAACAACGCCTATTCCTAGAAGCGCTACATTCTATCCAGGACATTAACTGTGTGAATGAGCATGTGCATTTCCCACAAGTTTATTTAACATTGGGAACATCCCTAGAGACCGGCGGTGTATAAAATACTTATTATGCAAAAACTGAACCAATTTTAACTCTGATGAAGGTAACAGAGAGTTACCGAAAATTCAGTTTTTATACGTTTTTACCAACTTTTTTGAGATCAGATACAAACCAAATTTTATTAAACATTACTCTTTCCAGTTTAAGGAATTTTGTTCTTCACCGTTATCTTTCCACAGCCGTAGAAAGGAGGGAACAACAGTCGGATATTATCTACGATTAAATTGTGATCCAATATTTTGAATAAGGTATTTATTTGAAAACGCATTCGTAAAACTACTTTTTCTCTGATGATAAATTTTCTACTTTTGTTCTAGAAAGAGAAAAATCAAAGGAACTGACTATTTTTAAGTTTCTGTCATTGCTCATTCTTTTCGAATTTTGCTTTTTTTTTATCCATTTTGAGACAAAAACTTGTTGGAATTTCAGGAATGTGGTCTTTTTTTCACGACAAGTTTATTTAAATCTTTATATCTGACCAGAATATATTGATATTTTCAGAAAGAATAAATAAAGATTTCACGCTAGAGAAAAAATACTAATCGCTTTTATTTTATTGCAACAATTGCCATTTTCAATCTTTGGGATTGATTTTTGTGGAAATTTTGAAAGCTTGAGATTACTTACGTTGCGATAACAGTCCTTTAGCTATGCTGGCATGGGTATTGCTTACTGCTTTATGATAAATATTTTGTTTTTATGTTATTAGCGATCGCAGCACGAAGAAATTGCCGTTTCTTCCGTAGCGAGATTCCCGCCTAGAGTGCAAGTCCACGCGCTTTACTATAGAACTAAAAGGAAAATAATTATCAAAATTCCAGAATATAATCGGGAAGTTTAGATCTGTGTGGCCGAGTTTCCCATGCAGTGTTCAAATGGACGTTTTCAACTTAAACGCTTTAGTTGCGTGGCAACTGTATACTGTATACCAGGACCTGCTTGTTGAAGCTTTGCGCTGGGAAAAATGAAACACGAAATTACGGTTACCTGAAAAAGTTTGCTTTGAGCTGCTTTGTGATTCAACCTGCACGCGTAAGGGATCGCATGAGATAACTAAAACGCGTGCACAGAATCAGCTATCAACACTCGAATGTAAGTGAATCAATATTAGGACTGCCACCAAAAAGGGGCGGGTACATCAGATGTCATTTCAACATGAATGATGCTGTGCGGAGAGACGAAACTGATTTGTAACTTGTTTACCTAAGCCCTGGGCACGCCCAGCACTCTGCTGCACTGGTCTAGGCTGATCAGGCTTGGAAAATGGTCTCTTTTTGCGTTAAAAAAGGCTTAAGTGGGCGTCCGTGTAAGAACCGACCACTCGATTTTCGGCCCAGAACAGAATTCCTTCAAATTTTCTGTGCAAGACAATTGATCCATATGATAAACAAAAATAGCAATATTTTGGCTTGTAGTGTTATTTGTCAATATTTTTGGCGATGATTGCTGAGAACGGTCAAAAACCGAAAAAATCATCCTGTTTCGAGTCAAATTTAGGCGTCGCGCTCAACGCGCTGAAAAATTACTCTTTAACTCAAATAAAATGAAACTTGTATATCATTTTATTTTATATCTTGTCTATTAGTTCATGTTAAAATATTTGAAATCGGACTTAACAAAAATTAATTATGATTTTTTTAAAACACCCCATAAAGAGCCATCGCAAAAATCAAGCAAACATACTGTTGGTTAGAGAGGTTTTTCTCAAAAGTTTAACGCGATCTAGAGCCCTGGACACTATCCACGATTAGTACTAGGGTTGGCGTACTAGAAACAAGAAAAAAAATTTTGGGCACTAAGCTTTTCGAATTTTAGGAGTTCTATCAACAAAACCTATTTTTAACGGTCGTAACGCGCGTCACGCAATTTCTTACTATTGTGTTTCCTATCTTTCCCACATAAAACAGTTGTCCGAGGGAGCAAATATTTTCGAAACTAGCTTTCTGCTCGGAATAAGGCATGGACAATCCTACATTTATCAAATATCGCCCCAAAAATAAGAATTAAGAAGGTTTTAAAAATCATAGCGGCTCCGGTGTGAATTTAGTTTCACCGGAAAGCTTCGAAAAAGACGTTTCCGTGATTTGGATATTATAAGGAATGAACTATGAAAAAACCCTTCGCGCATTTTGACAACGAGATTTTTAACAACGAGAAGTTTTATTCATAGTATAAAGTGCCTTAAAAAATTATGTACGGCGAATTTACATCGACTTATACTACGGCGAAAATCTTTGCAGGGAATGTAGATTTCAATCGGCTAACACGCTGGAATGTAAATGTTATTTTTAGGATGTCACGTACATTAATATTTTGCCCTCCCTTTATACTTCATTTCTTAAACTGTTACGTTGGCAAAGCAAAACGACTTCTATAATTGGTTTCCACTTTTGAAAATAGCCCATATGCCGTCATCAAATAATTCTCAGTCTTCGCTGAATTCAATTTATGCAAATTTGTAGAAGGTTTACACGTCGCGGCGTATCAAAACAAAGTTGATTTCAATTCTGGTAAAATTGACCCCCCCCCCCCCCAAAAAAAAAAAAAAAAAAAGAATTGGGTGTCTAGTTTCTTTCTCTCTGCTTCCACTTCAATTAAAAGATACTGTAAGGCTTACATCGATGGCGAATCGAAAAAGAAGAGAAGTAAGGGACCTGTCAATGCAATCGAAACATTACTCAAGCGTTGTTGTAACAACTGGCGAAGCTGAAATCTATAACAGTCAACTGTGCAGCGATTTCTACCCAGCCGATTTCGTTGAAACTTGCTCAAATGAATTTTTGGATAATTTTGACTTATTGACAGTAATAAAAAAGCTATCGTTGCGTTTAGAAAAATAGTATTACAGTCGAAGCTCTCATAAGCGGACACCCTCGGGACGCGAAAAAAGTGTCCGCAACTGGAGCTGGCCGCTTACGAGAATGGTTCTTGTAAGCGGCCACTAGAGGTGTAAGGGGATAGATGGTTGCTTACGGGAGCTTGTGTTTCAAATTGTAACCGGACGTGAATGACGACAAAACAAACACTAAAATATGGTTCTGTAATTACAGTAAAATCATTGTGACGAACGGCGATGTGAAGTTGATTGATTAATACAAGATACAGAGGTTTTTTATATGATTCTCTTTGCGGTGTCCGCTTACGGGAGCTTAAAAACAAAGAAAAAGTCTAAGTCGTAATCTCGGAAAGTGTCCGCGGCCGCTTACGGGAATGTCCGCTTACGAGAATGTAAAAATACAGAGTTTGTATGGGAGTAAAAACGGGGTTTCTAACAAGGTGGCCGTAATAATAAAAATAGAGTAATTTAAATATGCTGATATTTCCTGTTCATTTATTTCGTTTATTTTATAGTTCTAGTTTGTCATTACGACTACCGAAAAATAAGAAAAATCGGTTTAACTTTCCATGCCCAAAATTCGATTTTTAAAATAGCACCTCCGCTAAGGGTACCCGCGGGCACCCTTAACAGACTCCAATTTGGGGAGGGTCACAATTTTTGGTTCCAGTGTGGGGGAGGGTCATAATTTGTTAGCCCACTTTTTCCACAATTTCGTGGGCCCTCCACCCCTGATAAATAATGACCGGTCCCTAAAGTGGATAGTATAACTAATTTAACTCAGCAACAAAAAAAGAACGACTTTAATCCTTTCCTACATTAACAGTAATACGGGGCTTTAAACTATTTTTATTTTCTCGGTTCACAGAAAACTATTATTAAATGCTTGAACAACAGTCGAACGCATCCGCGAATTGAATAGATAGCATTTGAACGTTTTTTCCTATTGGCGACAGTCACATTCTTCAAAAAATGAGAACAAGTTCACTACTAGATTTTTTCCGATCTCGTGAACCAAAGACAATCTCAAAATATCTTAATATCTCCTTACTTCCCCTTCCTCCTCTGCGTACACATCCTCCATCTGTAACTCTTGGTTCCCCTGCTTTCTTCGTGTGGCCGCTAGTCTCGAAAAAAAAACCCTGTACTTGACTTTTCGTGAGCCAGTCTTACCTGTCAAATATCCGCAAACCATCTGGTCTTCTTGCTGTTCTCATGTCTGCAGCCACTTTTCCGGGATCTGCCTTGTTGCCGGTTCTCTCTCCAAGGTCGAATTACATCGTTAGGTATTGTTTAATTAACATCATCAGGAAATCGCACACCTTGATTTCGCACCTTGTGTAGAGCCCAGCCAAGCTGTAAGTCACTGCAAAAACTAGGAGCTTGATATTCAAATTCGTCTCCTCGCTCATCGCAATGTGCTACCGGTGCACTGCTTCTTCCCTCGTTGTTGTCAACATTAAGGAATTTCTCGGCCCAGTCTCTTCTGAGTTTGTCATACACCGTTTCGGAACCTCCGCGCATTTGGCGGTGCTCGCCAACATCAAGATGATTCTCAAGCTCACTAACTTTTTTGAAGACCATTTGACACCCAGGCTCAGGGCAAGAGAAAAGACCGCTGGTTTCCTCACCATCAGTTGATGTGGCGTCATGGATTCGTGCTTCCTTGACTGGAAAAAAGTCGACATCTATAACAAGATCTGTAGGACCCTGAGGCTTGACGATGATGTCTTGGTAGGGAATGAGCCTCCCTTGCCCTACATTATAAGCTCTCCAGATCCTAATGCCATTTGATTCACATAGAAAGTTATGATACCTGCTGAAATGATCTGTCATTTTTACTTCAAGTGTCTTTTGAGACTCATTCACAGAGCAAACACTGGCAGTTGTGCCTCGGACAGGACGTTCGGAAAGCGCTGTACGCATGTCCTTTGCAGAAAGAACATCGTGTCCCTCGTTGCAATAGCGTCGGATAGCTGACTTCATCGGGCAAAGGATCCTATCACAGACATCTTTCCCGTATTGTGGCTCGTAAAAGTCGTACCGTGTGACGGTGATACCAACTCGGTTCCCAGCATCTCTTACGGCCGCCAAGAGAAAGTTGTTGTAGTAACAGCCTGCTTCGTCACTTCTAAAGTTCACCTGAGTTATGTGAGGATGTTCCTTCTTTAAGGCCTCCAGTGTGTTCTCGATGATCGAACAGACTGCATACCAATTCTGCTGGCAGGAATCAAGGATGTGAGCATATGATTACCAGTGCTGACATTCTTGGTTATGACGGTGGGTATATGCCAGCTGAGCCCTCGTTTTCCGAACCATTCGGACTGCTTCTCACGATATTTCAGTTGAAGAAATTTCATGGCCCAGTCCATTATAACAATGGCGGACGTCGCGTCGGCTGTTTTCAGTAAATCTTTCTTCGCCTCTTCCTGGTTTATTGAGCGGACAATGTGCGCTTTCCATAGAAAGATATCTGACTTTGCGCGGTCAAAGTCGTACAGTAAATCTTCTCGTTGTTCTGAATTAACTGGCGTCCAGGATGGACCTTCGATCTCAAGTGGTAGTTCCTGAAGTACTTTCTTTAGCCCTTGGCAGTCATCGCAAGTGGATAAGTGCTGATGTGAACAGGACTTTTGAAATTCGGGTTCTACCGGATCACTAAGTGCAAAATTCCTGCAGTGGTCGGGTTCGAGTCCTGGCCGGGTTCAATATGTCGTGTTCTTTGGGCAAGACTGAGGGGTAACCCTGCGATGGGAATACTCCTAGTCGCTTTATGCTACGGAAACGTGATGGGCCCCTAGGCTCGTATACATGCTTTACCTTTTTATATACTTAAACTTGCAAAATTCTGCTCATTAATATACCTAAACCATACAAATGGGCAGAACCTCCAATTATAGTAATCCCCCCCTCCCCCACAATCGCCTTCAACCAACCCTGACCCCTGTGTTCGCAGCAAACTTGAAAGTGTAATTTATTTAGTCACGGTTAAAAACATCAGGTGTTGCAAGCTATGTCACTAAGAATAAATTATTTAAGTCGCGTTCAAATTACTTTATAATAACATTTTATCCTGTGTTTAAGCCGGTCTCAGGTAAGCTAACAGAACGCGTCCAGAGAACAGTTGTCACCATGCAACAATAGTAATGACCTAGCATTTCATATTTACGGAAGTGAAATCTGTTTCAGCCTAGGGCTTAACAATGTAAACAATTTTTAGCGATTAAGAACAATCTTTAACGATAAAACTTACGGGAACCAACGGGTGCAGCTTCTCCAAAGAGGTTTTTAATTTCCCTGGCCAGCTTGAAATTTATAACATGAGTTCCTGTTACCGCCGATTTCTTTTTATGATGTCTTGGATACTGGCAGGTCTTCGGAGCTTGCCAGTACTTTCCTAAGGTAAAACGATGGGCTGGACAAACCATCGTATTCTTAATCTGTTCTTCAGTGAGTTCTAAAAGACCTGCTCTTGCCAGTATTAGATCCCTTTCAGATGAATTTTCTCTTGACAGGTGGTGATTTGCTAGATGCAAACTGATATCGCCGTCACAATCATTTAGGGCTATACAATCTGTATGTCCACGACTACTTTCGCACTTACCACCTAAAATTGCCGAGAAGGAACAAAATCCTGCCATTTCACAGAACGAAACAACACGAAACGCAAAGAGCAAAACTATTCCTGCCGTAATGTAAGCACGCACGACATCAATTGTCACAAATTTGCATAAGTTAAATTTAGCACAAGGGCAGTGCCAAAAAAAGTGAAAAAAATAAATATTAAAGGAAAAATTTGTAGCCCATTCACAAAATTGAAAAACAAATGATATAAAGTAAAACAAGAAATAGTTTTAGCAGCAAGCATTTGTCACACGGGTTGAAATTAACCTACTAAAAATAACTTTCATTGACATTCCCGCGTGCATCAAAGCCGACTGAAACAGACATTTTCTGAGAAATTCGCTTTGGCCTATTTTCATTTGTGTTGCATTTTCTCTGGGCGTACACTTTAATAATAATACAATGATAATAATTTCTAGCTGTTAAATGTGTTAAATATGTTAAATTATTAAGGGTTTCTTTCGTAGTTCTTTCCCTATTTATGATTACCGAATCACGGAAACCGCTTTTCGAAGCTTTTTGCACAGTTAAAGACGGAACTAAAGACAACTCATACCGGAGCTGCTCATGATTTAACCTTCTTAATTCTTATTTTTGGGGCGATATTTGATAAATTTAGGATTGTCCATGCCTTTTTCCGAGCAGAAAGCTAGTTTCAAAAATATTTGCTCCCTCAGACAACTGTTTTATGTGGGAAAGATAGGAAACACAATAGTAAGAAATTGCGTGACGCGCGTTACGACCGTTAAAAATAGGCCTTGTTGATAAAACTCCTAAAATTCAAAAAGCTTAGTGCCCAAAACTTTTTTTCTTGTTTCTAATACACCAACCCTAGTACTAATCGTGGATAGTGTCCAGGGCTCTAGATCGCGTTAAACTTTTGAGAAAAACCTCTCTAACCAACAGTATGTTTGCGTGATTTTTGCGATGGCTCTTTATGGGGTATTTTAAAAAATCATAATTAATTTTTGTTAAGTCCGATTTCAAATATTTTAACATGAACTAATAGACAAGACATAAAATAAAATGATATACAAGTTTCATTTTATTTGAGTTAAAGAGTAACTTTTCAGCGCGTTGAGCGCGACGCCTAAATTTGACTCGAAACAGGATGGTTTTTTCGGTTTTTGACCGTTCTCAGCAATCATCGCCAAAAATATTGACAATTAACACTACAAGCCAAAATATTGCTATTTTTGTTTATCATATGGATCAATTGTCTTGCACAGAAAATTTGAAGGAATTCTGTTCTGGGCCGAAAATCGAGTGGTCGGTTCTTACACGGACGCTCACTTAAGACACGGGTTTGATTCAAAATTTCCGTCAAGCATCCCCGTCGTTTTCACATGGGAGTCCCCCCAGAAACCATCTAAAGACTTGAGGCCTCACTTTGTTCTCAAAGTTTTTCTTCTGCATGGAATGTCTACAGTCTTTCTATTTTTATTATCGGAGAAAAGGAAGAACCGAAAGCGAAGCGAGCGCAGGGACGCGCGTGTACAGGTGGCGGGTGGGTGACTTCGGACTAGCGCGACTTGCGCGACACTGGCACTCACTTTCAGTTTCTTCGCGGTTCTTTTCGCACAGTAAGCGATCTGAGAGGATAGAGTCGCTTTGAACGTAACATTCTGCAGAATGCCTCAAAAACCCGATAACGGATTTCTGTTCAATCGAAAGAAGCGCAAAGTCAGGTAGTCTAGAAAACTGAAAATTTTTGGTCTTGCATAACGTTTTTATTTTAATCTTTGTTCTACAAATTCACATATCCAATATGTTAAAATAAGATAAATATGTCTCAATCAAGACCACTCAGATTTCTGTTGATGGTTTTAACAATCATCATTGCACAAAGATATATCCCATGGCTTTTATGTGTACGTCTCCGTGGTCTGGTGAGAGAGTAGCTTCGTTGCCACACGTGTTGGAGTCATCGTGTAACCCTCCTGTACCAAACCCGATCCTTGAGTCACACGTTGTGCAATCGTTCTGATTGTTGGCGATGATACCAATTCTTGCTTTGGATTGATCATCCTCGTCACCAATAGCATTGAACCCTTCTTTGTTGCAGTGTAACTGCAAGGAAGCTTGTGAACCAATCAGCGCCTTCCACGTGTTACGACCCAGAGTAGTGGCGCGGTATTGCCCGTCAGCAATCAGTGAGTACAGAGAGTCAGCCTGCTTGTCGATGGCCATGAAGTTGATCTGCTGGCCGATCTTCATACCGAGGCAAATCTTGGAGAAGGGCGTGTTCCAGTAGGTCGGTAACTTTGTTTCTTGCAGGTCCAACCCAGTCATCCCTGCAGGGAGATTGTATGTTATCGTGTTGTTCCAAAGGTAAGAATCGTAGTGAAAAGTTTTCTAGATTAGCAAAAAATAAAACGTTAAAGAAAGGTAGACGACGAAGTATATACGTACTTTTTCATGGTCATGGATAAATAACCAGTGACCACGTCCCAAAAGTATACTTTGTGGCAACCATTTATCGATTGCGGTCAAAACTTGGTATGTCCTTTAAGTAAATCTTAACACAATTTACAAATCGAAACAACAAATACATAGACCATCATCATGATCTGGAATTGCCACTACTTAGACACACTATTTTATGAGGTGCACTTTTCTGGCAGTAGACTCATTCGGGCCTTTTTCGATTCGTTTCCAGCTCAGTTATACCCGTGGTTGATCTGTGGTCTTCTTTCTAAGTTGTGTTTATGAAGAAAAAAAACAAGATAAAGAATGTAACCGTGTTAGTACCTTTGTTCCATCGATCTTCATGACCAGCGTCCATCCACCATCTCCGCATGCTCCAAGCTGAGTCAGGTGACAGTACACGGGGATCTTAGCAAACCCTACACTCAGTGGGTAGGCTTTGTTTACCTTGCAGCTGAGAAAAAATATTGAATACTATTTTAAAAACTGTTTAAATTTACCACTAACTCGATTCCAAAATAAAAATAGGGGTCACCAAGCTCGTTTTAGAGTTATACCACAATTTGGTCACCAGTGATTGGGCTCTCGTTTAAAGGGGCTAGGTCCCGGTATTTTAGGTAATTCTATTTATTTTAGTGCTCTAAACTTCAAATTGGCAGAGCAAAAGTCTTTTATTTGCAAAATCAAGGCTACATAAAAAACAAGTATGGTTTTCGAGCATTGTAAATGACACTTTCATACAAATTGAGATATAAACTTGAAAAAGTCGGACCGATGTTTTTCAAGTTTACCCGAACGCAATAATCCGTTTTAATCTTCTCGAATTTTGCCCATCCGAGCTTTGGCCTTTCTGTGTTTCTTTTGAATTCTTCTACAGTTTTAAGCCGTTATTGTGATATTTCAGTTAATTTTATGACCAGTTGGTCAGTGCCGACATTGCCTAAACTTGGGTGACATAGCCCGTTTAATACTGTTATTGTAGAATCAACTGATAAACAATGGTAGTACTGAACCATCAAAGTACAACTCCCAGAAATCAAAGTATAAGTTACAAGCCATCTTAAGTGTTTTAATTAATCAGTGCACATTATTTTGCAGCAGAGTCAACGTACCAAACATCGGATCAGTTAGATATACTTACTAGCTCTGGTTATAAATTTCCTGGCACGAAGAGGCTGCTGGAACTAGGAGAAAGACAGCAATATTCCAAACATTAAGGTTAACTGAGGTGGTTTACAAAGAAAAGAAGGAAATTTACAATTTAAGCAACCTCTACGATAGATTCTTTTATTTTCTTAAATTAGTCGAGTGCACGTCAAAATCATCTCGTACGACTCGACTACCCCTGAGAAAAACCGTGGCAAGGGACTGCTCACTGTCTAGGAGTCTGTACGCAACAAGGATTCTCTTCACATCTACGATTCTGTTGGAGCTTTGTTTTCCACGTCCCAACAACCTACAGACTTGGTTTATACAAGCTCCCCCCCCCCCCCCCCCCCTCCACGCCAAAACCGCCCTGTGACGTTCTTTGTTTTTGTCCCTGGTAGGTGTAGTTTTGTGTGAGTTTGATCTGAACCTAAAGTCATTTAGAGAAAGTTTTTATTTGAAGGAATGTCTTCAATCATTGTTCTTTTTATAGTTTTAAAACTATAAACATTTACAGTTTTTAAAAAAGTTGTTGTTCTGGAGTGGTCTTATTCACGCTCGACTTAATTACAATACTTCATCTCGATGAAAATATCGAAAAACAGCGTTTCATTTAGACAAACCTAAATTCAAATATTATTGCGAACACAAACTATTGAATTGAAATTTGACAATCATCCAACTAAAAAATATATATATCTAAATATCGTTATTCTTACCGCCTTCCATAAATGCTGTTATCCGATCTAATTTGTTTTCCAGTTTGCAGAAAGCTTCATGTTCTTCAGGGTCAATTAGACTGTTTCCTTCGGTGATGAATACAGTTATGGAGCAGAATAAAGCTGAGATAAACCAGAATTGCATGGTGTGAATCAAGTTCGAGGCTACCTATAGGAAAAAGAGAGAGCAACTTAAATAAACGTTTTACTTGTTTCTGTAGAAAGGATAGACCCCATTAGGTCCATAAGGCTCCAGCTTTCTCGATCATGAATGAAGGAAAGAATGTTTTGGCCGCAGGGTTGTCGAATGGTAAATGGGAGACTTTGCGAGACGGCGAGATTGAGATCCTTTCTGCGAGCCCGAGACCTTTTTAGCCTTGCAAAAGAAATCGAGACTCCGAGAAGTCGTCAAACAAAAATTTGAGACGACGAGACCCCTGAAATTTTGCGAGACACGCATTTTTGAAGGACCAATGATATGGAAAATGATAGCTCTCAATGAAATATATGACGTGTACTTACTACGGCTTACGGCGGGCGGACTGTTTGAGCAGTAGTATTCTTTATTTTTATCTTTTTGGCGATCAAGTTCTTGCGTTTTGAAAATTTATACTTGTACTTTCCAAAAAAATCCGTAGAACAGACTAGACAAGCTAGCTAGCTACCAACATACACATTACGGGACCAGTGTGACATTTCGCCTTTTATGTTTTTAACAAAAAAAATCTTTATCATTTACCTTACCTCAACGCCTAGCCGGGTTAAAAAGGATAAAAAGGTATAACCTACGAAGAGAAAAACAATATATATATTAGGTTTGCCATCAAATCTATAGTGCAATCCCCCAGAAACAACTACAAGGTTACACTTACAGTTTCGTCAACACTCGCCTCTCTCGCTTTTCGAAGTTAAAATGAACACGTTCCTTGTTCGCGATAATTAATATTAACTCGAAAGGTTTGTTTAGACATGGATTCGTCCAATGAAATAAAGTCATCAATTCCTTTTTTTTTTTTTTAAAAAAATATATTAATGTGTTTTTCACGTTTGTCAACGTTGTTCACAGCCAATGATTAGCTCTGACTGTGATTCCCCTGAATAAACAAATCATGGTGACTTCACTGCACATTTTCAGATCCAACACGAAGTCTTTCTACGTTTTTAAAAATTCTTTGGTAAGAAATATTCTAATACAGTCTCGCAGAGGATGATAGAAGAAAGAGATTTTTTAAATTTAAGATTTAAGACCGGCTCGCCTGATGCAAAGTATCAACATTTTCTAAAACGTGATCTATAATTTAAACTGACTTCTACTCGACAACTCCTTGAGAACACGGGGCCTGTATGTATAAACCTTAAAAACAGCTGACTGTATTTATAAACATGACACTACACTGTTTGTTGTTCCAAAACCAAAAGAAGGGATGTAGCCTGGGTTGGAAACCTGTACTATAATAACATTTTTAGTTTTCCATACATTTGTCTATAAATCAGATAAATTATCCCGCAGACAAAGGGGCCGTTGGCCGGGCGTTTTTGCAGGCAACAGCATAGAAAACTAAAGACACCTAATTTGTTACCTCATGTTTCTGAATTCATAAATAAGATAAAAAAATGCAATTTTATTATTGTTGTTTGACATCGAACTCCCAGAAATTCCCATAAAAGCTCTGTATTTTACGACACGTTTGCCCCATTTTCAAAATGGTGCATTTACCGCGAAAAGGTCTACTCCTTGAACTTGCGAATGAAATGTTCTTAACAGGCACTGTTGCTTTTTGCTAGTAAGAAAATTGGATAATGTTTAGTTTACAAAAGCAAGACTTCATCACTGATTTTGGGAATATCATCTGATGCTGTTTGAGCAAGCGATGCATGTACCGATTCGGCTGGTGTATGTCCTGTTTTGCAAGGGGAAAAGCTAAACGGCTAGTTAAGTTTGTTTAGTTCTAGTTGCTTTTTTCGATCTCCATTCTCGATCACTCTCGGTCCAAAGGACAGTTTTTGCTTAGTTTTCGCTGTTTAGGTTTGATATCATGAATGTTTAATTTCTGGCTGGTAAGGATGATGCATTTGTTTGCTGTGTCAACATAAATTAACTCTAAGTGGACCTATATCTCCTGTTTGTTATTACCATTTTTGTTTTTGTTTAAGAGGAACAGCTGAGATTTACTTTGTCTACTTTTCAGTCTACGATCATGACAGTTTCTGCTTGCCTAAACACGCAAGCTACTTCATTGCTCATTATTTAATCGCAAATGGACATGTTCGTTTGTCACAGTCATTGCAAACTCTCTTTAAAGAAGAGCAACTGAGATCTACATTGTCTATAACCACGAAACGGCTGCTACGCTTTTCGCCAGTTGATCACGAATATTCAGTAAGTCGTGGGTAATTATACAAAAAATGACTCTAAGTGGTCTTTTATCTTCTGTTTGCTATTGCCTTTCTTGATTATTTAAATAGGGACAGTTGTGATCTACACTGTCTATTTTTCAGTCTGCAGTCATGACACAGCTGTGAGGCTTTTGCACGCTATGAAGCTGCGAAACGTGCACGAATATTCGAGTTCTGAGTCGAGTGATTGATGTGTTTGCTTGTCATATCAAAGCAAATAGACTGTAAGTTTTCCTTAATGCTCTTTAAAATTTGCCCTTGTTTTTCATGAATTTTTTTATGGGAAACGGAAAAGAGAAATTATCGAATCGGAAGGTCTTCTAGCTTGCGAATACAGCCGCCTCTCATTCGCTCCCGCTACGAAGGGCGAAACGCGAAGAGAGCCGATTCGATAATTTCTCTTTTTCGTTTCCCATAACCCTCTGTCCAATGCTGTTTATAATTACATCCCATCATCAAGAAAGCAGAGACGTCAGCTTCATCTGTCCCAACAAATATGTTCTCTATTGTAGTTTTTCATAGCTCTCGACGTAAAAAGCAATCTTCATGTAGTATGAATTGCGCACTCCCTTCAAATTTTCTCTCTCTAAGTGCGCTAAGGCGCAAGAGCGGTCTGCATGAATGCCATGGGACACAGTTCTGCGCAAGAGCGGAATTATTTTGAAGCCAGTTTTTTGCAGGTTGCGTTATTGTCTGTTAACCAATCAAAACGAAGGATCAATCGATCGATCAATCAATCAATCATCAGTCAGGTAGTCAGTCAATCAATCAATCATTTATTTGCAGTGGTTACATGAATATAACATCTAGTTTCCACTAAGGTACACTTTTTTGTATAAGAACTTCTTTTTTATTTAATTAAAGAAACTTGAACTGAGGAAAGCCAAAATTTAAAATTATCCAAAGAACGTATCCAAGGCAGGAATCTGGGCAAAAACGAAAATTTCTTTTTTTTTATTTGCTGCAAATGACAAATATATGTACTAAAAGAATCAACGTTTATAGTCAGGACTACGTCGTTTTTAAAATGTCAAAAATAAAAACATTATGAGAACAGGCCCAAGTCGCAGAAAAAGTATGAACCCTCAGCCTCAACTGAAAATAAGACGTTCTTATAAAAAAGTGTACATGGCTAAAATCTGAGACTAAAATACCATTTTGAAACCGCTAGATAATGTTACAGAAAATACAGCTTATGTACACACGTGCAAAAATTCAACTATAATAAACTAATGATAACAGAGCATGGTACAGTAGAACCCCGGTAACTCGAACAAACCTCCCCATTTCCCTTGGATTTGAACCCACCTTTCAGTCTTATTAAATCGACCCCGATAACTCGAAACCCCGCTAACTCGAACAGTTTTTCGTTTCCATTCAGAGTTCGAGTTACCGGGGTTCTACTGTAGCTTAATTCTTGTATTAATTATTGGCAAGCTATAATTTATATGCTATATAAATCATCTCGATGGTCTAGAAAATCAAAAGATATGTAAAGTTTATATAAAGTACTGCCTACTCATCCATGCACAGAAATGGAAGCTTGCGGCTAAATATCACAAAATTCCTTGACACATTCTTATCTTGATTAAGTTTTCTTTTCTTGATTAAGTGTTAAAAGTTTTCACAAGCAATATTCATACATCCATTACATGAAACAATAGATCAGTTTTGCTAAACATTGTACAGTAAATCAGTGAACTGATCATAAAGTTGATTAAATAAAGTAATAGCTCATCTTTCCTCTAGACTTGCCTGTAGGGAAACATGGTAGTTGTATTCAACAAAACTATCATTGACTTGGCAACGTTGAATACAACTACCACGATTCCTTGCAGGCAAGTCTCAGAGAGGGAATTGGCCATTGGCAAGCATTTTGCAATATTTACAATCAAAGGGAATACATTGTATTAATTTTCCAACACTCTCGGTCATGTGTGACTCACATTTTCCAGTAAAACACTGAACTAAATCAGTTTCGACATGTTCGATGCAAACGTTACTAGGTGCTGCCATTAGAATTACAGTATATATTTTCGTTCCAACTGAAAACCTGCTTAATTTGACACAGATCATCTGATCTTATTGACTGAGGCAATGTTGAGAAAATTCATCTCAACTGAGAGCTTTTCAAACGGTGAAAGGTTAGAAAGCGACTCCTGGTTAGGTTTTTCCATTATTTAGTGATTATTTACAGATTTTGTTTTCGGAAACAAATGATCGAAAAGGTTCGAATAACTTTCGAACAACCTTCAGACAATTTTAAAAAATCTTCGAAAAATTCTCGGAAATCTTCCTCAATTCGCAAGTTGCTGAAGCCTTAATCATTGTTGTTTATATAAAAACATGACGGCAGTTCTCTCTTTTTCGGTCATTTTCCGAAAACAAAAATCCGAAAAAAAAATCGGGACACTTTTGCATAGGCAACCGATTTTCTGTTTTTGCAGAAGTGTCCCTATTTTTTTTTCGGAAAGTGATCGAAAAGGTTCGAACAACCTTCAGACAATTTTTTTAAAAAACTTCGCAAAATTCTCGGAAATCTTTCTCAATTGGCAAGTCGCTGAAACCTTATTCATTGTTGTTTATATAAAAACAAAAAATAAAAAAAATACAGCAGTTCTCTCTTTTTCGATCATTTTCCGAAAACAAAAATCCGAAAAAAAAATCGGGACACTTTTGCATAGGCAACCGATTTTTTGTTTTTGCAAAAGTGTCCCGATTTTTTTTTTCAGAAAATGATCGAAAAGGGTTCGAACAACCTTCAGACAATTTTTAAAAAACTTCGCAAAATTCTCGGAAATCTTTCTCAATTCGCAATTCGCTGAAATCCTGTTCATTGTTGTTTATATACAAAACGAAAAAATACAAAATAATACATGGCAGCCCAAATCCCCTTTTTCGATCATTTTGCAAAAGCAAAAATCCGAAAAACTCGGACACTTCTGCATAGGCAATCGATTTTTTTGTTTTTGCAGAAGTGTCCCTATTTTTTTCGGAAAATGATCGAAACGTTCTAAAAAATCGTCGAAAAATTCTCGGAAATCTTCCGCAATTCGCTGAAACCTCATTCATTGCTGTTTATAATTTAAAACAAAATAATGCTCGGCAGCTTGTTGATATGAATTTTTTCTTTGAGTGCGCCATGTGTTATTCTCGACATCTTAAAAACTATCAGTAATCTACGAGTCATGTATCAAATGACAATCGGCTGCCTCTGCAGAAGTATATTTTACAGCAACATCACCTGTATCATGCAGATAGATTTGCTGCAATTGAAGATATGCGTGGTGTGCGACATTGCATAACATGCAGAGAAGTATAGCCTACGGGACAGGTTTAGACTATAACAGAAATTTGTTTACTGAAGTCTGAAGTTTGTCAGGTGTGCAAAATTGGACAATAGCTAAGCAACAATGGTATATTTAGCCAGTTATTTTGTAGAGTAGGGTTTGAAAATTTGAATTTGTTTTCGGAACTGAGTGCTCGCTAACAATTTTGCAGTTTAAACATCATTCGCAGGGCGGAGAGTAGACTTTCTCAAAGTCCTTCGACGCGCGGTTTAGCGACTTGGTGCAAGTCTAGGCGGAGAGGGTTTCCACACCGACGAGCCTCCTCATTAAAACTGAGAGAAAGGGATCAAGTTTTAATAAAATTACAAATTTGGCTTTCTATTTTTTTTAGGGTATATATTTGATAAGTATAATTTCTCATTTCGGAGCCAAGCCAACAAAGAAATAAAGCTTATTAGATTATTACGGTCGTCCGGAATTTATAAGCAACCTGTCCGGAATTATCTATGGCGCTCAACTCGACCTATATTTTCGCAAATTACAACGAAACTAAAGCACTTCAGTCAATGAACTTTCAGGAAAAATTCGCTTACAAAAAGAAGTTGTAGTGGGAACTGAATTTCAACTCGCTACTGTTGTTCCGAAGAATGGTGATAAGTGTCCGGAAAATTAGGGCAGTAAACTCTGTAGCTAAGCCCCTTGCGCGTTGTTGCTCCAACAGCATATTCCACATAATTCAATAGCCTGAATAACTATAACCATTAAGTTTTTCAATAAAAATCCCAGGCTGTTCCAATGTATCGATTTAAACCGAACCCAAACAATAATCCTTATGACTAAGAATGGAATATTTTGAAAAACCCAAGATCTTACGATTACCGCCAAATGTGTCAAATTTTTATTAATAATATTATTCATAATATTATTAATAATATTATTAATAATATTATTATTATTGTTATTATTATTATTACTATTATTATTATTATTATTATTATTATTATTATTATTATTATTATTATTATTATTATTATTATTATCATCATCATCATCCTCCTTGTCATCTTCCAATAGTGGCCAAAAGATATGAAAAGATAAACTGCAGAAAACCTGAATTACTTTCTCTATGTCGCTGTATTCGGTGACAACAAATGATCCCATTCCGACACATTCATCCGCCGAGAGAAGTTCCACAAAGTTAAATATGTCAAAAAAATCAAGCATAATTCGATACAAAGTATCTTTATACTTATACAAACGTTTCGGGCTTCCTCCTTTCTGAAGAAAAATGTTAAAGAAAATCAGAACGATGCTTACTTGTAAAGATGCGATGATAAATTGTGGTCCAATGAAATCCTCCGGTTGGCGATGGTAGTAAGCGACGCGAATTAGATTTGAAAAGCCGTAGATCTGCAAATAGAAGACAACACAAGCTGCAGGCGCATGCAGGGTCATGCCCCCAAGTGTGTGATAAATGGTGTCTTCCTTACAGTTTCTCAAACAGGGAAGAATCAGATAGAAGAACATCGGAAAAAAGCCGAGGAACAAGTAACTGGCATCGTTCTTTAGGTAAGCAAGCAGCCCGATAAGATATAACATATAAACGAAGCAGACCACAGTAAGTAATAATTTTGCTAGGAACAGTAATTTTCGGCAACAGTACGCACGACAACTTTCCACGTCTTGTCCTGCCCCTTGATTAGTAGCATTTTCGACCTCCATGTTTGATGCAAGAACAATCCCACACAGACAATAAGTTATGGTGGTACGGACCACGGACTGGTGGTGAATCCTGAAGGCTAAATTTCTGCAGTCAGTTCAGCGGGAGCTGTGTAGCCTTGATCGGACAACACACAAGTTTACGAAACCAATAATCTCCTGTTTAAATCTCTAACTGAGCTCGAGGCGTTTGATTGATTAGTGTCGAGATTAGTGATTACATGTACTTGAGTTGCTTCCAAGTTATGATGATGCTTGGCTTTTTCGTTCTCACGGTGTTCTGGATTATTAACTGATGAACGCAGGTATGTATAGTGTACAAGTTAACAACACATACAGGATTATAGCCATATATGGTGAAATTTACGTTTGGACATTGATCAATCTGAATCACAAGCGAATGTTCGAGTGAATAGACGAGTCAAAACACAGCCGAATCAGAGCCAAAACATAACGGACGCCCATTCATGCCGTTTCCTTTGATGTCTTAACAGACGAAGTAAACTAAAAACCTAGCAGCTCGAAATCTGTTTTCTGGTAAATCAGCTACGAAATCATGTCACTATTTAATCCTTTGTGGCATTGCAAGATGAAGTGATCATGTAGCAAGATATCACTGATGTAGAATCATAGAGATTTTTGTGCCCTTTTCGGGCAAACATGAATATTGAAAAAAGTAACAATAAATTTTTTATGAGTCCCGTGGCAGGATCCAAGGACCTACTAATTACTTTTATAAACTGCAAAGTACGGCAAGAACTGGTAACATGAGCTTACTTTATTCGCAAGTGGAAAAAGTACTGTATAACCAGTATAACCCCGACTCGAACTCTAAAGGGAAACGAAAAACAGTTCGAGTTAGCGGGGTTTCGAGTTATCGGGGTCTGTTGATATTCAATTTGCCATGTTAATAATTTATAGTTTACTAATTTTTCAGCACTTCCGTATACAGTACAGTGCAAATATAACTTTTCTCGTCAGAAACTCTAACATAACCATACTTTCTTATGATAAGAGTGGAAAATGACTGTAAAATACGTGACTGTCCGTTGCTCAAATTAAAATCCGGCAGATTGCTGTAGTATTAGTTTTAGTGTTAATCGGCGATTACAATGGGGCATCCGTGGCGTGCTGCAAGAACTGGAATTCGAGTTATCGTGGTAAATTTGACCCAAATTTTGATCAAGGGAAACGAAATTTAGTTTGAGTTAGCGGGGAATTCGAGTTATCCGAGTTCGAGGTACCATGGTTCTACTGTAATAGCCTACGAGAAAGCTTTTGCACGAGCAGCGAAATCGCGAAATCGAGAAATCGAAACCAGCGCGCAACGTAAGCCGGCTCTTCGCGCTTCACCACTCAGGCGAAACCTCAAAAACAAAAAAGCCTGTTCGATGGCTAAAAGTAACAGAAAATAAGAAAATACCATTTTTCGACGATTAAGCGACCTTTTCCAATCGCTAATTCCGAAGGCCTACGGTCGCACCGTGTGTGGACCGATCCAACACAACAACTGGGGATGTTCACAAGGGTATAAAACATATTATTTTGGAAAAAAAAAATCAAAAAAATCGGTTGTTGTCCTTTGCAGTTTCACATAATATTTAACAGTTATTAACAGTAAAAGAAGTAGTCGTGTATCTCTCAGTTGCTATGAGATGGCAGTGTGAGCCATTTGAGAGAGAGAGGGAGTTGTTGAAGGTTCTCCTTTAGATTTTTCGGCAACTATGCATAATATATTCCTTGATCACAAAGAATAAACATCAATTGTTTTCCGATATTTGCCAATTCTTTTCTTCAACAGTAAATGCAAGTTACTTTTGCGGTCGCTACTTAAAAGGTTCGTAACTTTGGGAGGGTCGCTACTATCGGCATCTACTAACAACACTTTTTTTCGAGGGGTAGGGGTAGGGGAGGAGTGGGGGGGGGGGGGAGTGGGTCGTGAAGAAGTAACCTGCCTAAAAACAGCAGCCTTCGGCGACAACTACCGCTTCGCCTTCCCGTGTCAGTATGTCCGCTCGTTAGAAGCGCAGTGTTTTCAGTTTCGACGGGTGCTTCGATATCTTCGTTCATGTTTGTTTCCAAGAACAGTCTCGCGTTGCGGCGACACAGAATGACCTCAGGAAATCACACAAACCTCGCGACTTGTTAGCTTGGCGTACTGAACAGTGCTAACATATCGCATTGCTGAGACGGGCTCAAGTTGAAGTAACGCTAGCCACGGAACTTTCCGAACGTTTTGGGGGTGGGAGATCAATCCCCTACTGTATTATTATCATTATGAGGGAGAGAGGGCAAGGTAAAATCTGGAAAATTCGGGGTCGTGAAACTGTCCCCCCCCTTTTTCATCGGAAATTTTTACCTGCCCCCCCCTCGAAATCCAAATTTTTTTCGATGACCCCCCAAAAAACAATAATCAAGTGAAACTAAAATTGAACAGGTCTTGACTAATTAAAATAATGTATCAGTTGGTCAGTCATAATAATAGCCAAACTACATACCGGTACCCCCAAATACATGTAGCGGATGTTGCCTCGACTGTTTATTGAAGATGCCGTTTGTTAGTATGGGGTGACTGCATTTGTAACCAATAAGCTGTTGGGTTGAGTAAATGGCGTTTGATACATAACAAAGTAGGGGGTCCGGGGGCATGCTCCCCTGGAAAAATTTGAATTTTCCGAACCTCGGGAATGTTATTTTGGGCATTCTGGCAAGATTTTTAACTATTACAGAAGCCCTCATTAAAACGCATAAAAGTATAATTATTTCCAGTGGCCCCCCTAACAGACTATATTTTTGGCTGCCCCCCCCCCCCCCCCTTGAAGCCATATTTTTTTCATGCCCCGCCCTTGAAATCCCACCAGCCCCCCTACCTCATAAAAAATAAACGGTCCCTAAGGTATCAGTTATGGCAATGAATGTCAGGTTCTGACCAAGTCTTTGCTAGTCCTACGGCGATCTCGTTCAGCATCCATTTTCCAGAGTTTAACAATACATACAAAATATAAGACTATAGCAAAAACGTTCTTCACTAGAAATCCCAGGTTATAAACCTTATATCGAGCCCAAGCTACAATCCTTATCACTAAAAATGGAAGATTTTGAATATAAGAAGCACTCATTACCAGACTGTACAGTATTTCCTCTCTTTTGTAAAATTTTGCATCATCTATTCCCTGGTCGTATTCCCTAGAAATCTTTGTCAAAAAATCCAAGGAGGACAAAACGACAAAAAAAGACAACGTGCAGAAAGCCTGAATAGCTTGTTCTGTAGAGCTCTTCTCAGAGACAAACGATCCAAGTCCGCCACATTCATTCGCCGAGAGAATTTCTATCATGTTAAATATGTCAACAAAATCAAGCAACATTCGGGTCAATGTTTCTTTACTCTTGAGCAAACCTTCCAGTTTTCCTTCTCTCTGTAAATAGAAGTCCAAGAAAATCAGAACGATGCTTCCTTGTAAGGACATGATGATAAATCGGGGTCCAATGAATTCGTCCGGCTGGCGATGGTAATATGCGAGGCGAGTTAGCATTGTGAAACATGTCATCAAAGTCATGCATGGTAACGCCAACCGAAGGCATTTTCAGGAAGATTTTGCAGAAGCATGGCCTAATGGCTGGGTCGGAAGAGATTTTTTTATCCAAGATACCAATAAATGGCAAAAGCAGATTGAAGATGAATGGAATTAAACTGAGTAGCCAGTAGTATGGATTGGCCTTTAGATAAGCGAGGAGCCAAATGAGGTATAAACTGTAGCCGAAGCATCCAAGGTGAAGAAGTAGCCTGCCTAAAAACAGCAGCCTTCGGCAACAACCACCGCTTCGCCTTCCCGCGTCAGTATGTCCGCTCGTTAGAAGTGCAGTGTTTTCAGTTTGGACGGGTGCTTCGATATCCTTGTTCATGTTTGTTAAGCGAGGTTGTTTTTCAATTCACCTCCAAGAACAGTCTCGCGTTACGGCGACACAGAATGACCTCATACAAACCTCGCTCGCGACTTGCAAGCTTGGCGTACCGAACAGTATAACGTATCATATTGCTGAGACGGGCTCAAGTTGAAGTAACGCTAGCCGCGGAACTTGCCGAACGTGTTGTGGCTGTGTGTGTGTGTGTGGGGGGGGGGGGGAGGTGGACAGGAGAGGGTGGGAGATCAATCCCCTATTATTATCACTAGGTGTGGGAGGGCAAGGTATAATCTGGAAAATTCGGGGTCGTAAAACAACTGCGAAAACCGCCTGCGTTCGCAGGCAATGTAGTCTATGTACACCGGACCTCTTATTTGATGAATAAATACTACTATGCTCTATCAGTTGATGCTAAAACAAACAGATGCCCAAGTAAAAAAAGATTAAGGTGGCTCTGAACTGATTACCTTTGTTGCGTGCCCACTAGTGTAGTTTAAAGACCTCCCCATCACCAATTCTTGCCAGGTTTAATCCGTTCAGTTGTATCTGTTCTATAACTAGTCTTGCCCTTTTACCCAAGAGCTTTACAAGTCCATTTCAGATTTCATGAAAAAATCCTGAAATGAGCTTGAAGCAACCAGTTCAAAGCGCCATATTGGTTTCTCCTGGTCCCCTGCTTGTATCTGGATGACACAGACGCAGAAACAGCCAACCAGCAAGACACCCTGAGTGGACTGTTCGAAGATGTACGCCCAAAAGGGGTGCCTTGTTCAGGCTGGATGTATTTAAAAGGGAATGGATTTACTGTAATTTAAGTTTTAAAAAGGACCTTGCAAAATATCTCGAACGGACCCACCAATCGATCGATTCATTTAAGAATTTTAAGGGGTTATTCAAATGAAAAAATTAAGAAAACAAATGCAGTAACCCTTCTGAACGGTATGTGAAAGGAGTGCCGTTTTCTATACGGAAGGTATACGAAAGGGTAACCTTTTCTGTCAAAAATAGTACATTTGAGTTCCCCCCCCCCCCCTCTACCGGATCAGTTCCACACCTCTTCGAACCAAAAGAAGAAAAAATGTAAATCAAAATGTAAGTTGGTTTAATGTCCTCAGATCTTACAAGAAGTTGATCAATAAACTATCCAAACATAAACTACAAAATAATATTTCTAGCATTACAGTATTACATATTTGTGAAATGCTCTAAAAGCATCTTACTATTCAGTATACTAGAAAAGATTAAACGACTTATATAAATGATGGTGGCAAGTGACAATAATTGTAAACTTGAGACCCTAGCTATTCTTATTAACAACTAAAATTCCATAATATACTTAATTAAAATACAATATTTCCAGCAAAGTAGTAATATTAATATATTTGACTATCGTAAATAAAACGTGAAAGAATGAAAACTAAGGTATTAATAAAGTCTAAGTAATGTGAGTTACAGCTCTTAAAACTGTCACCAAAGTGACTTAAGGAATTGAACATCATCAAATTTCTATGTTTTGCAAACAAAAAACCAATCAAATGGATAACAATATATTTCTGTTCTAGTCATCCAATCCTTATGATTATAACCTAGTGTGTGGATTGTATGCTTGAATGTGCGAGTTTTGATAATCTATTTACTGTGTCTACTCTAATTTTAAGGCCTGCCCTTATATGCTACAGGGCACCAATAGGATTGACTGATTCTCAATTTCGACCATGTCAGGAGAATTCATGTGAAAGATTGGAAAACAAGTCCTCGTTGTAAAAACACGCAAAGGCTTTGTGCTTGAGGAATTAAGCGACGTTTATTGTAGTGCATATATGTGCATACATGTGCAAAGGTGGCTAGCAAAAATCTAAAACTATTTTCTTATACAAACAACAAACACGTACTATAGACTCAGTAAGTTCTTTTGGTTTCGAGGTAAACCACATTGATTTCGAACACTAGCCATATTAACTAGTTAAATTTAAGCGATTTAAATGGGCTAGGTCACGCAGTCGTAGGCGATTTCAACATTGACCAACTGGTCATAGAAATATCACAGTAAGTACTTAAAGCTTCAAGTTTATCTCAGTTCAGTTGCACAAAATGTAATTAATAACGCTTGGAAATCATCCTTGGTTGTTATGTGGCTGTCATTTTGCCTGTAAATTTATTGTCAAAATCACAGCGACATAACAAACAAAGAGGTTTCGCTGCTAATTTGAAGTTTAGAGCTGCCTAATAATTGAAAAACAAACAAACAAACAGTATTACCTAAAACACCGTGACATGGCCCCTTTAATTTTCCTTTTCTAAACCTAATTGAAATTCAATGTGGTATAATCAGAATGTTACAGCATCACAAAACAGGAAAGTTATCAGTTATGAAAAAGAATATCAAGTTCTGACCAAGTCTTTGCTAGTCCTACGGCGATCTCGTTCAGCATCTTTTTTCTTGAGATTAGCAGTACCTATAAAATATAAGACTATAGCAAAAACGTTCTTCACTAGAAATCCCAGGTTATAAACCTTATATCGAGCCCAAACTACAATCCTTAGCACTAAAAATGGAAGATTTTGAAAGATTAAAGAACATGTGATTACCAAAGCGTACAGCATCTCACTTTCATCATGACTTTCATCATCCGCATCATGCGCTCGCTGGTGATCATCATCCCTAGCTACGCTCAACAGCTGGATGCAATTCAAGGCGTACAAAACGATTACAAACGACAACGTACAGAAAGCCTGAATAGCTTCCTCTGTAGAGCTCTCCTCAGAGACAAACGATCCAAGTCCGCCACATTCATTCGTCGAGAGAATTTCGATCATGTTAAATATGTCAACAAAATCAAGCAACATACGAGCCAAGGCATCTTCAAAATTCAGTAAGTTTTTCACCTTTCCTTCTCTCTGTAGAAAACAGTCCAGAATAAACAGAATGATGCTCAATTGTAAAGAAAAGATGATAAATCGTGGTCCAATGAATTCGTCCGGTTGGCGATGGTAGTAAGCGAGGCGAGTTAGCATTGTGAAACAGGCCATCAAATTGAAGACGACACCAACCGAAGGCGCCTCCAGGGTCATTCGCCCCATGCGGTTGTGGCGGTATAGTAGGTCTCTACAAACGGCGTTATCCGTAAAAAGTTTTTTCTGAGCTAAGAGACCCAAGAAGGGCCACAAAAGGTTTAAGAAAAATGGAATGAAGCTAAGGAACCAATAATACGGATTGTCCTTCAGATAAGCCAAAAGCCAGATGAGATATACGTTATAACCCAAGCATCCCAGATGAAGAAGTAACCTGGCTAAAAACAGAAGCCATTGGCGACAGCTGCTTCTTCGACTTGTCGTGTCATGGTCTTCCATGCGAATACCACTTCCATCGTCCATGTTTGACGCCATTTGGTACGAAATCTTATTCCGAGAACAGTCTCACTTACACTATAAGGAATGGCAACCCAGAACCAGATCGGATGCAACTTTATAAGACCCGGACTTGAAAGTTTAGAATTCGATTTAGCTTAATGAAGAGTCCTCAAGCTTCAGCGAAAACCGACTGCGAGGTAGATCAGATTAGCGAGTTAACAGACGAATGTGGCCTGCTTGAAAATCTTTCGTGAACTGGGGTTCTACAAAGAAACTTTTGTTGAATGTCGGAAGCAAACGTTTACAAAGTAACAAAAAAATTCCAATACTTCTCACTAGTGTCACTAGTCAGCTGCGATCTTATTGGCTGGGATAAAACCAATATTATCCCGACTGTCAATACATGAAAAATTCCTTCGTAGTCAAATAATAATGGCGTTGCTAGAGGGATTACTTGGTATATTGAATATGATGACAAAATTGTCAGAGTCTGCCTAGCCTCAGAGTAATCTGATTGATCGCGGAATGTAACGCATTCTTCAATGAAGTCTCCTAACGGATATCGCAAGGAGCGTGGGAACGAGTAAGTCTGATTTGAGCTTCACAGCAGTCAAACAATGTACGCATGCGCAGTTACTGTGCAATTCCCGCAATAATTCTCCATACAAAGTATAAAATTTTCCGAAAACTTTCGCTTTAAAGCCTAAAGTTAACGCCGTCCCTGGAACCGGTTAAGGTTTATACGCAGCTTATGGATGGAAAATTTGATAATTCATCTCTACTGAGTTTCCCAGCTTGAATTTTTTTTTCACCGTACTATTTCTTTAACAATTTGTTACAAAAGTTTGCCCACTTTCGAGTCAAATTCTTAGAAAAGTTCGAGGCGGCGAAAACCGGACGCGACGTCAATTTTTGCGTTTGACCGCTGTGAAGATTTGAGCTAACTGGAAGTTAATTTTGCCGTTTTTCCCGCGAACAGCAGAAAGCACGCGCTTGGGTCGTTGTTGTTTGTCATTTTTGAGCATGGGAGGTTGTTTCCTTTTTCGCTTTGTATTTATTTTACACATTAAGAAAAAGGTAGGCAGAATCTAATGCGAGAGAGGAACTGACATAACAGTACGAGGGTAGGTAGAGATTCAGACGGTAAAGTCAAGGAGCTAACTTGCCCTTTGCTCAAAAAACAAGACAGACACTGTCATTTCAGGGGACATACTGTACTTATCTCTGGCCGGTTTCGAGTCCAGTCGTGGCTGTTCAGGAATGCATTTAGCGCTTGTTATCAATATTTTTACAATTGACTTGATGGAATCATTTGCAAACGAAAATGTGGCCGTTACTCTTAATACTGGTTGAAAATTTTCCAAATTCAAAAAAAAAAAAAACAAGAACAAACAGAGCATCAAAAAGAGAGCCGGCACACAAGCTTTGCAACTAATGAAGGGGTTATTCCCGAAACGTACCGTAAAAACTATAGAAGATCTAAGCACTTTTGGAAAACACCTTTTTTATACTACAACACAAAGCTTTACACAAAATATGATTATTATTTATTATATTATATCAAAAGGACAACTTAGGATCTATTTGCTATGACAAGCAAGCAAACACATAACTCAACCAGAACTCAGCTGCTCTTCTTAAACAAATTTAAAGAAGGCAACAACAAACACGACGCAATGGGCCACTTAGAGTTTAGTTGCATTGATATCAAAAACAAACACACCGATCATCAAGAAAACAAACATTCGTGATCACATGTGAACCAGCTAGAGTGCAAAGCAAAGACGAAACTCTCATGATTGTAGACTTAAGGTGGATTTCCACTGTCGCGTTTTTGTTTACGCGCGTTAACGCGCGTAAAAATTATAAAGGTTCGTAAAATGAAATTTTACGCGCGCGATTACGTGCGTCGAATTTACGTTGTCCAATTTCCAATGCCACGTTTTTTTCCAGGTATTTACGCACGTGACGCGCACGTTTACGCACGTAGCGATTTTGGGGGTTTTGAAAAAAGTTGAACCGAGTTCAACTTTTTTCGCGGCTGTCTGCGGTTACGCAACGATTTACCCAATCATACTTTTGGATTTCGTCACATGACACCACTTACCATGTGGAAAACCATTTTGTTTTAAATCGCCCATCGATTTACTTGGGAAAACATTCAGATGTAGAAACACTTCTCATCGAGAAATTCTTAACATTTCAAGAAAAAATCTATAGAACTGACTACAGAACCAAATTACACGAACGCAGTAGTGAAAGAAAACGCCCTGGCGTCAGGTCACGTAGGCTTTGAACCGGGAATCCGGGAAGGTCGCCTCAAATCTTCTTTTACTTGATGGTGTCTTTCGGAAGTATTTATAAAATGCCTCTTGGTCATATTCACGCATTTCTTTTTCTAGCGTGTGGTACAAAGTGTTTTCATGGCAGCCATGTTGGAAGAGTCAAACAACAAGATATTTGCATAAAAATGTTAATGATTTTTTCCCAAAGGAAAAACAATTTATTGTTTCACTCCTCGACTCCAATATGGCCGACAATCACGCACTCTATTCACCAGCTTGATAATTCAGTATGGCGGGCATTTACGCACGTTCAACGCGCGTAAAAAGGAAACGCTTTTTATTACTTTTTACGCGACAGTGGAAATTTGCCTACGTATCTTTTTTTACGCACGTTTTACGTACGTAAATATTTACGCGTCAGTGGAAATCCACCTTAAAACGTTAATTGTCCCTCTTAGCAAACGTGAGATAAAGCTTGGTTCTCATATGATCGTCCCGATCGTCCTGTCGCTTCTGTCGCTTCAAAACTTTTGCTTGCTCCAATCACCTCAGACTTTGCAAACGACAGAAGCGACAGAGACGATCGGGGCGATCATATGAGAACCAGCCTTAAAGGACCACTCAGAGTTAATTTACGTTCATTGACATGTCTTGACAAATAAACAAACACAGCACATCACGTATGTATGTTACTCTGGCAATTGTCTCGTTAAAAAGAGCTGAAACAAGTTATATCTGAGAAAAAATAATCTGTATTTTCCCCGAGAAATGAGATTCCAAAGTGGAAGAGCGTGGCAAAGTCTTCTTTCCGTTTGGAAAATATAGACGGTGTAGTACCATGTTTATAAATACAGCCCGTTCAAAGTTAAAAGCAATTACGAAAGTAAATTGAGGTTTATAAACACAGGCTCCATGTTCTCAAGGGTGTCAAAAAGAAGTTCTGGCAGTTCAGTTTATTAATCACGTCCGATGATAATAGTTATGGGTCAGTTATGTTTCTCTAACTGAGAGCAAAGTTACCTTCATTTTAATTATATAAATTAATTTCCTGTATATATTCATGTTGCGTATTTTAAGAAATAGTAAGAAATTTAATAATTTGTTAACAAATCGTACACAAAAACCAAGTTAGATGATATCTTTTTAACAAAGAATAAGAAAATCTAGTCACGGCTCGTGTTGGATCTTAAGCCGCATTTGTTTATTCAGGCGGATTCGCACTCAAACGTAATTTTACCCCCGTTATTTAACAACATTGACAGAGGTGAAAAACAAATTAGAAGAAGACGAAATGGCTTTATTTTATTGAGCAAATCCACGAGTAAACAAACTTTTTAGTGAATAACATTGATCGCTGTTCAGCGAGAAGCGCATTCAGTTTGGAACAGCCAGAAGTAAGTATTGACGAATCTGAATTTGTAACTTTGTAGTTCATTTGGGGTTTATACACCCTTTAACTTATTGGATTTTATCTCTTTTTCTAAGGTGTAGCTTTCTGTTTTGCTCTATCGACCCAAGCGTCGAGCTACTCACGGGTAAGTGAGCAAATTTTCGATTCTGTCTAAACAGAGGTTATAATGTGTTCATCTTTAATTTGGCTGAAAAAAATCGCGAAAGCTGACGTGGACAGAGACCAGTAAAAAGCAAAACTGAAAGACTTTGAACAGACTTGTAACTCCTTTATATTATTATGTCTACAGCAGTCTGGAAATTCTCTTGGCTACTCAGGGATATACTTTGGTAAAGGTTCTCAATATACAAGAGAGAAAAAAGTCAATCATGTCTACTTTTCTCTTTTCTAAGAACTCAGAAAGAAAATTGCTCTACTAATTTTAATTTTTTTTAATAGGATGTTATTATCCGAAGCCATAGTTCTGTTTATATTGTCGTTTGTTCTCTGAAGAATTTTAAAGAAGGTTTTGGTTTAGCTGAATTCACTGCATTTTACGGTTGGTGTGATCGATATCTTGAGATTTTTTTACCGACCTAGATGTAGATGTCATGTGTATAATGTAATTGGACTACTTTTCTCAGTCTTTTTTAGACTAAAGTTTTTCCAGTTTTTTCTTGCTGTTGCCACCTGAACTTGTCGTTTTGAATCCATTTAACTACCCTTTTGCTAGCTAAAAAGTTGCTGAAACGTCAGAAACAGAACTGATCATGAACGCAGCTCATCAGCGGAGGCTAACGAAGACGAAATTGATGATCTCTCAACAACTCCGGCTTATCGGTTTTAAAGTCGATTTCAAAAATCTCTCGTGATATTTAATTAGCCTAAAAACACACAAAAAACGACAGAATTATGATTTTCCTGTAATTCAGTGCTTTTACCTCTTCCTCGAGTGTTATCAACGTCTGGAAAACTCTCACAAGCAATTGCCACTTCAAGGAATTTCCAAAGCTATGTACATGTTAAGCTATCCATACATTTTTTAAAAGAACTGCTCTATAAGCACCCCTTCGCCCCCCAAGAACTTTAATTTTATACAAGTCCCCTTCTCACGATTAGAAGGCAACTGAGTACAAAAGCCGTCTCTGATATGAGCTCCGTACTTCTTAATTTCCTCTTCCATTTCGTCTTAAAAGCTAAGCCAGTATCGGCCCGTATCGTTTCGAGGTTGAAGAACTGAAGGATATGATAAGTGCAACCCACAATGAGTAGCTATTTCACGAGTCACATGATTATAGCATTTTCTATGCATCTTATCGATCCCAAAATAATTTCCCAGCGTGGCAGACTGAGTGGAGCTTACGTAGACAGGTTACAAATCAGTTTCTTCTTTCCGCTAAGCAAAGCATCATTCATTTTAAAATGACGTCATCTGATGTACCCCCGTCCTTGGGGGCAGTCCTAATATTGACTCACTAACATTCGACGGTAAATTACTGATTCTGTGTACGCGTTTAGTTATCTCATGCGCTCCTTTGACGCATGCAGACTGAATCCCAAAACAGCTTAAAGCAAAGTTCAATTTCCAGAAAAAAAAAAACGCCGTACTTCTCGTTTCGACTTTCATTTATCCCAGCGCAAAGCTTTAACAAGAAAATCTTGGTGTATTCAAGTTAGCCGCGCCAAGTATAGCGTTGTAGATACAAGAGTTCATTGAAACACTGCATGGAAAACTCAAATGCAGCCACATGTACACGGATCTAAACCTCGATAATATTCTCGTGTTTTGAAAGTTTTTTCTTTTTAGTTTTATAGGAAAGCGCGTCGACTTGCATTCTTGGTGGGAATCTTTCCTACGGAAAGAAAAGGCAATTTCTTTGTGCTGCGATCACTTAAAACGGCTTCGGCGGATAACACCCCTCCTCGATCTGCATAATTTTTCATATCATACTCAGCCTCATCCAATAATTGCTAAATATTTATCATAAAACAGTAAGCAATAGCCATGCCGACATCGAACGGATTTGTTTCCGCCTAAGTAATTCCTAAAGCAAGTGTTCAAAATTTCAGCAAAAATTAGTCTGAAGACTATAATCGCAATTTTTGAAAGTGATTGATGTCGATGAAAAAGACGACTTTTCATTACAAGTCTTACAATTGATACACCGAAAAAAATTAATCGTTGCCGCAAACTCCGAATAATTTGTTTCAGTAGGCGTACTCTCCTGCTTTAAGGTCGCGGGGGACACCTTAGGCTCATCATTATGCATTTATTTAAAGCGTATGCACGAAGTTCAGCGACTGACATCGAGAACTTTACGATGAGATATTTGCATAAAAAATATGAGCACGCGCGCGTGATTTGATGTGTTTGCGTTTGTCTCTTTGAAAACGCATTGTTCTCACCATAAAAGCGTGGAATATAATTACCATTTTGAAACCGTGTTTTGATCGGGACACCTTCGGAAATCTCAAAGTTTGGACTTTTCCGACAATTTTGTGGCAGAGAATTCAGCGCGGATAAAGAAATTCATGAGCTGCCACTGCAGAGAGGTAAACTAGGAATACTGTAGTGTGTCATAACAGAGGCGGAATTTTAAAAGAGCGCTTTTAGAAAGAGGTAGAAGGCATTCAATTAAAATTTGCGCATTTAAACCGCCATAACTTGTTGGAAAACTTTAAATTAAAAAATCCGCTTCTGTTATGACACTCTAGAAATATTGACTGATTAGTTTTTGACAAGATCACAGTGTGCTGTCTCCTACTCGTTCTACAAACTCTGCCACAAAATCATGTTATTCCCAATTGGCAGTATCGTGGCTATAAAATCGCCGTTAGGTACAATCTACCAAATAAAAGATGACATACATAATCTTTTATCATTTCTTTATGTCTCTGTAAAATTTGAGCTTAATCACATTCATAACAGCCGAGGAATAAGCGTTTTAAAAGATGCAGGTCAAGCAAAATTTCGCTTCATGAATTTATTCATGCTGTATATATCCCCCGCGACCTTAACAAACAAACAATATTTTTGACTCAATTCTGTATCGTAAATCATGGGGATAAACCTTTCTCAACCCACTTGACTTTGTTCCTAACACATCGTAATTGACTTTTTGCGTATATAGGTAACAGCTAAGTCGTATATCCCTTTTGTTTTAACAGCAGGATGCATTTAATTGGCTTAGGAGCCTTTCTGCTGATGGCGTTACTCGCTCCTGTCACGCAAGGTGTAACAACTTACAACACTGGCAAGGGAATACTGTACACGCTCAAGGTGGTAAAAGATGTGACGCTGGAACGTTCAACAACCAACTTTAACTATTTGCAGTGGCTCATTGTATCCAAGCTCCCGCAGTTTCCTAACAAGCGTTCCCTGGTGCAGTTTGAGAATCTTCCAAGTGCTTGTCCATTAATCAAGATACAATCTGCCAAGATGTACTTGTACTATGTCTACGCACACAAGGCTGGCTGGCAGACCATCACCCAGACTCCTTTAATCCCTCGCTACATGCAGGCGCACTTGGTGAAAAAATCCTGGGTGGTGTCTCAGGCCACCAGCACCAAGCGTTATTCCAGTGTTACATGGTCCACTCCTTGGCTGGGTCTGGATAACACCGATGCCGAGGCAATCCCTCAGGATTGGAATCCGGTTACAATCTATCCGTTGCAGCCCCCTGGCTTCGTGGCGTTCGACATCACACCGGCAGCCAAAGCCTGGCGCAGCGGCGTACCTAACTACGGCCTGGTGATCCGTGCAGTCAACGAGTTGGAGCCGGGAAGAAGCATTCGCTTTGCCAGCGACGCGTACAGCGATGCTACCAAGCATGCCTTTGTTCGAGTGCTATGTGCACCTTAATGCCGTGAGCAAGCATTTCATTTCAAGCCAACGTGAAGAGTACTAGTAGAATTGATAAAGTATGTGGGGATTGTTTGTATCTGCTTTCAAGCATTACAAATAAAACGACATAAAAGTGTGACAGAAACGCGTATTTTGTTCTTGAAAACATACGTACGGGCGTGCGTAAGTACTCGACCTTCAAACATTCTTGGCTTGATGGTTTTACCAATTTTGCTAAACTATGGAACAATCATAGATACTCTGCTCGTGCGCGCCTTCGGCTAAAAAGATAGGTTACAGTGCTCGAAACAACGCACCGACGGTAATTTCCATTATTGGCCCCAATTTTTCGTTACAGTCCAGACGTTCTTGATTCCAAAAAAAGGCATTAGGGACGGACCATTATTGTTTTGGAGGAGGGGGGGGGGGGATGAAAAATATTGAAAAAATTTGTTTGCAGGGCCTGGAAAGACAAAATAAATTGTTTGCAAACACGATATGTATAACAAAAAATAGTAAGAATTTCGAAACAAATGTTTGCAGAGGTGCATAAACTAAAAAAAAAAGTTTGCAGAGGAAAATTTTTCATCCCCCCCTCCAAGAAAATAATGGTCCGTCCCTTATTTTATCTGCCACAAAAAGTGATCATTGATACTGCGAAGAACGCTCAAAGTGGAAAAAGTACCATGAACATTAATTGCTTTCGTTTAAGATTATTTCGGACTTATCGGTTTGAATTAGATTCCGTTAATCTCTCGTGATAGTCAGTGGAGAATAAATTAATTGGCCTGAAAACACACAAACAGTTAAAAGGTCTATTGAAATGTAGTTCTTCGTGACTTGTTCACCAAGTTTGAAGCATATTTTAAGAGTTATTGCAGAGTTCGATATAGATTACTTGAATCCGGCTTCTGGAAACTCCATATCCTCAGGAATAAGTAGTTGCCACTTTAAGGAATGGCAAGGGCTCCATTAAGCTATCCATGCATATCATTCTTTAAAAGTACCCCTCTCAATGCCCCCTCCCACTGGCTCATCTAGAACCTTAATCTGACGATATAGAGTCCCAAGTTCAAAAATGAAAAGAACAAACTGTCAGAAAAAGTTCGCTTAAGATTAACATAATAAAATATGCAATGTCACGCAAATAGTTTGGCTAGGACTGAGTCTGATTGGACATTTAGAGATGTGGGGATGCGGGGAGGAGGGCGAGCGAGGGAACCTCGTCCCCTCGCCTTAGTCCCCTCCCCATTTTTTCGCTCGCCGTTCTTCGCGCCGCTTCCAACTTACCGAACGCCTGGAACAGGCTAACTCAATCCGAGCCAAACTATTTGCGTGACATTGCATATTTTATTATGTTAATCTTAAGCGAACTTTTTCTGACAGTTTATTCTTTTCATTTTTGAACTTGAAAATGGTGTCATGACGACTCCGAAACGTCGTTCGTTATTATCGTTTATTTTTACTTGCCTGTGTATATCAAAACACTTGCTTACATATAGAAAAGGTAAGCAAAATCTAATGTGAGAGAGGAACTGACATAATGGTACGAGGGTCGGTTGAGATTCAGTCGGTACAGTCAAGGAGCTAGAGAAGAGAGAAGTATCGTTTATTAAAAGACAATTTCACTTGGCAGTCCTCGGACTGAATTATGTGTATTTTTACAAATTTATAAAAATGTATAAAAACTATGTACAGGATTTAAAAAACTAACTTGCCCTTTGCTCAAAAAGCAAGACATGCACCGTCAAGACTTTTTGTATTTGATATGCTCAGCTCTTGCCGGTTTCAAGTCCAGTTGTGGCCGTTCAGGAATGCATTTATCGCTTGCTATCAGTATATTCTTACAATTGACTTGATGGAATTATTTGCAAACGAAAATTTGTCCGTTATTCCCCATACTTGTTCTAATTTTTACAAATTCAAGAAACACAAGAACAAACAGAGCATATTCAAAAGACAGAGAACATTAGCTTTGCGAGTGACGAAGGGGTTATTCCCTAAATGTGTCTTGTAAATGTGTAAAAACTTTACAAGATCTAAGCACTTTTAAACAAATAACTTTTTTTATAATACTACAACACAAAGTTTTACACAGCACCCGGTTATCATATATTATAATTAAAAGGACGACTTAGGATCTATTTTCTGCGACAAGCAAGCAAACACATTAGTCACCCAGAACTATTGATCAAACGACACAGTTAGCGTGCAAAGATAGACAAGGTAGACCTCAGCTGCTCTTCTTAAACAAACTCAAAGAAGGCAATAACTAACAAGACATAATAGACCACTTAGAGTTAATTTGCATTGATATGGAAAACAACACAACGATCATCAAGAAAGCAAACATTTGTGATCATAAGTGAACCAGCTAGAGTGCAAAGCAAAGAAGAAACGATTGTAGGCTAAAAGGTTAATTGTCCCTCTTAGCAAACGTGAGATAAAGGACCACTTAGAGTTAATTTACGTTGACATGTCTTGACAAAAAAACAAACACAGCACATCTCGTATGTATGTTACTCTGGCAATTGTCTCGTTAAAAAGAGCTGAAACAAGTCATATCTGAGAAAAAATAATCTGTATTTTCCCCGAGAAATGAGTTTCCAAAGTGAAAGAGCGTGGCAAAGTCTTCTTTCCGTTTGGAAAATATAGACGGTGTGGTATCATGTTTATAAATACAGCCCGTTTAAAGTTAAAAGCAATTACAAAAGTAAATTAAGGTTTATAAACACAGGCCCCATGTTCTCAAGGTTGTCAAAAAGAAGGCAGTTCAGTTTATTGATCACGTCCGATGATAATAGTTATGTTTCTCTAACTTAGAGTTACCTTCATTTTAATTATATAAATTAATTTCCTGTATATATTCATGTTGCGTATTTTAAGAAATAATAAGAAATTTAATAATTTGTTAACAAATCGTACACAAAAACCAAGTTAGATGATATCTTTTTAACAAAGAATAAGAAATTCTAGTCACGGCTCGTGTTGGATCTTAAGCCGCATTTGTTTATTCAGGCGAGTTCGCACTCAAACGTAATTATACCCCCGACATTGACAAAAGTGATTAACAAACTAAAAGAAGACAAAGTGGCTTTATTTTATTGGACAAATCCAAAATCAAACAAACCGTTTTAGCGAATAACATTGATCGCTGTTCAGCGAGAAGCGCATTCAGTTTGGAACAGCGAGAAGTAAGTATTGTCTAATCTGAATTTGTAAGCTTGTAGTTCATTTAACTTATTGGATTTTATCTCTTTTTCTTTGTTGTAGCTTTCTGTTTTGCTCTATCAACCCAAGCGTCGAGCTACTCACGGGTGAGTGAGCAAATTTTCGATATTGTCTAAACAAAGCTTATGATAATGTGTTCATCTTTAATTTTGCTGAAAAAATCGTGATAGCTGACGTGGACAGAGACCCGAAAAACCAAAACTGAAGGTCTTTTCACGGACTTATAACTCCCTTATCTACAGCAATAAGAAAAACCTCTTGGCTACTCAGTGATGTACTTAGGTAAAGGTTCTCGATATTGAAGAAAGAAAAAAGTCAATCATGTCTACCTTTTTCTTTTCCAAGAACTCTAAAAGAAAATTGCTCTTTGTTAATTTTATTTGGTTATTATTATCCGAAGCCGTAGCCGTAGCCGTAGCCGTATTATTATCCAATTGCTTAAATTGGAAATTCACTGCGACGATCATTTATCACTCTCATATACATCCGCAGTTCATATATGAATCATTTCATATACATTACATCATTTCACTCCTCTCACGGGAAAAATATGAACTCACAATTGACCTCGCTCCCAATGTGTGGCTTCAATAGCTCAGTTGGTAGAGCATCGCACCGGTATCGCGGAGGTCACGGGTTCGAATCCCGTTGAAGCCCTGAATTTTTTTCAGGCTTCTTTATTCCAATTGCTTAAATTGGAAATTCACTGCGACGATCATTTATCACTCTCGAAGCCGTAGTGTTGAAGAATTAAAAAGAAGGTTTTGGTTTAGCTGAATTCTCCGCATTTGGGGCGAAAAATGTTTAGCGAGCGCTAGCCAAACTTTTATTGTTTGCTTCTGAATGAATTATGCCTCAACTACTCTGATTTCACGCCGAGGTTCACTAGTCTTCCATTTGTATTCTGGTTGTTTAATTTATATCTTCTAAGAGTACATTTTTTCAGTACAATAAAATAGAAGGCGGACTTAGTGTGACACGTGCACTTGTACTCGAGTGCATGCTTAGTATCGTTTTGTAATTTTATTTAGGAATATTTTCAAAAATAATACGACCTTTTTGATTTTCACAAACATGTTTCGACGGTACATCCGTCATCGTCAGTGTGACGGTTATGAAAGATTACAGTGATTATTTTTGAAAAAATTTTGCTGCTGTCTCGACTATTTAGGAATACTTTTTTCAGTCTTTGCCCCCACTGAGGAGGCATCATTGTAGTCCGCGCGAAAATAGAAAATAGAAGAAGTACTTACAGTATAAATATACAGTCGATATTCACACAAATTACGATAAGCAAGACTCAGTCTAGTACTGCGATTTGCCAATTAGTAGAAAGAAGAGCCAAGACATCAACCAAACTAATGTGCAGAAAAGATTGACCCTTAAAATACCACGCTTCTGGGATTTTTTCAGCCGTTTTCTGGGCTTAGGCAATCTTTTGAATTTCATGAAGGCATATAAGAAGCTTAAGGTGACTCGATCGAAATAATTGACGTGCTATATGCCTGTCAAAAATTTCTAATTACTTCACCATTTCTGACTCGATTTCCCAGAAACTTTCGCATTTTACTCGAAATTTATCGAAGATTAATACGCAGGTCAATATGTTGATGTAATGATTGCGAGTTTTGCGCGATGTTACTTTTGTTGAACACACCTATTTGAATAAAACTGCTATTTACGGAAAACTGAGCGCTAAGATTTCGTTTAAACTACTGCAATTCTCTCACTATAACATCTTATAACGACTCTTTAAGTTTCAGAAAAATCGTCGGAACAGAGACCTCGATACAATTTGATCATCAAAATATTAATCTCGGGCAAACTTCGAGGCTAAGAACGCTCCAAAGTCTTCTTCAAATCATCTCTCATGAGAGATGATTTGACGATGATTGGAACGCCAAAAACATTTGTATCGGGACATGGCGGTTCATGAATGAAATTGTCTCTCTGGCTGTTCTGTGGATGGATTCCGAGACCTGCCAAGGCAATTTGGGTAATTTTTGACTTCCAAAGAATGCAGTCGGTGCAGTATTTTGCCGGTAGGATTGGGTGGCTCGACACTTATAAAAAAACCTATGAAATAGAGGTAGGTGAACTTGCATTTCGCCTACAAGGCAGTTTTACTCAGGCATTCCTTTCGGTCACCAATAAGGAAATTGCAGGTTTGCAAGCATTGCTCTTATCGAATGGTTATTGCTCAGTCTGCTGAAAGATTGATGAGAATTTTTCTTGGTGAACAGAAAGAAATAGGCTTGAAGTTTGCTGCAAATGTACACTTTTGGATTCGGAATTACCTTTTGATTAAAAAAAAATTGGAGGCAAAGATGTATGTTTTGTGTTGTTGTTCTATGGAGTAAAAACGTGCATTTTCGGATTTGCTGCAGAAAAAAACAGCCATATAGAGCTGTAGTCAGTTAGTTGGCTTTAAAAACTATGAAAATAATCACTTTGCCAGAACAAGGGATGATTACTATCATGTGCCCAGATATGCGAAGGCTGCAGATTTTTTAATCACTGCTCGGGTATTTTCCATGCAAATATGCGTTGTTGGTAGTTTAAGGGTTAAAAGCGGGGACAGCCGTAGTGTCAACTATTTCTAGTTTTTTCTTGTTGTTGTCACTTGAACTTGCAAAGCAGTAAGACTCTAATCCAATTCTTGTTGATTTGAATCCAGTGAACTATCCTTTTGATAGCTAAAATAAGCTGCTGAAACCGGCGACAGAAACAGAACTAAACACAGCTCAGGGGATGCTTATGAGGAATAAGTTGATGAGCAGAACACTCGGTGCTTTGTCGTTTTAACTTTACAAACTCGTCAGCAACATGCATTCAAAATATTTTGGCCTTAAAATGATATTGAGATACCTCTGTTGCAGTGACATTGCAAAAATCTTAACTTTAAAAGGAGATTAACATATATTTGGAGAATGTTTTTAATAACGCTTTGGATTTTTTGGAGCAACTTTCGAGCAATTTTTTTGTTAATAAAAAGCAACTTTTTGGGATTTTTTTTGCAGCAACTTTTTGAAAAAAGTTCAAGCAACTTCTGGGAAAATTTTGAGCAACTTGTGGACAGTCTTAATTTCATGACAATAGAGCATTTTGTAACAAAATTTGGGGCAAAAAACATGGAAGCAAGTCGCCCGCAGTTGTCTCCGCCACGCCTTCAATCTCATTCCCAGTTTTTAAGTTGTATCATCCTTTTGTTTTAACAGCATGATGCATATGATTGGCGTGGGAGCCTTTCTGTTGATGGCGTCACTCTCTCCTGTCACGCAAGGTGTAACCACTTACGACACTGGCAAGGGAATACTGTACACGTTGAAGGTGGTAAAAGATGTGGCGCTGGAACGTTCATACTCGAACATGAATTGGTTGCAGTACCTCTTGGTATCCAAGCACCCGCAGTATCCCAACAAGCGTTCCCTGGTGCAGTTTGAGAATCTTCCCAGTGCCTGCCCATTAATCAAGATACAATCTGCCAAGATGTACTTGTACTATGTCTACGCGCACAAGCCTAGCTGGCATCCCATCACTATGACTCCGTTCATCCCTCGCTACATGCAGACGCACTTGGTGAAAAAATCCTGGGTGGAGTCTCAAGCCACCAGCACTAAGCGCTATTCCAGTGCTACTTGGTCCACGCCATGGCTGGGTCTGGATGGCACCGACGCTGAAGCAGTCCCTCAGGATTGGAATCCGGTTACAATTTATCCCGCACGCCCGCAAGGTTTCGTGGAGTTCGACATCACACCGGCAGCCAAAGCCTGGCGCAGCGGCGTGCCTAACTACGGCCTGATAATTCGTGCAGTCAACGAGCTGGAGCCGGGAAGAGGCATTCGCTTTGCCAGCGACACGTACAGCGATGCTTCCAAGCGTGCGTTTGTTCGAGTTCTCTGTGCACCTTGAGGCCGTGAAGAAGCATTTCATTCCCCATCAAGCCACTGTGATGTGAAGAATACTAGTAGAAAAGATAATGTTTGTGGGGATTATTTGTATCTGCTTTCAAGCATTACAAATAAAATGACATAAAAGTGTGACAGAAACGCGTCTTTTGTTTCTTGAAAACATACGGGCATACGTAAGTAAGCGATCTCCAAAAATTCTTGGCTTGATGGTTTTACCAATTTTGCTAAGTTATGGAACAGTTATGGATGCTCTGCTCGTGCGCGCTTTCAATTGCGGCGAAATGAAGTTTTGCAAACGCTAACCCTGAACTTCTATTGTTCCAGTTTTGTTCCTGTTCAGGTCAGTAGCCAGACCTTTGCCATATACGAGGCAAGATCTTGCTAGGGGGTTTTGGGGGCATGCCCTCCAGAAAATTTTGTAATCCAGAAGCTCTAAACTCTTTTAGAGACATTTTTGATGACGTATTTCTTGGGAAAACTCAAACTTGTCAAACCGGGGATTATTTTAACAACAAAACATTTTTTTTGTTTTGTTTTGTGCAAAACTCTTGACGAAGCGAGTGCCTCGTCTTCCCTCTTGCTCAGAGCCTGTTCCAGGCGTTCGGTTAGTTGAAGGAGCGAAAAAAAAATAGGAGAGGGCCCTCGTAATTTTTTTTGCTCGACGTTCTTCGCGCCGCTTCCCAACTACAACAACAACAACAACAACAACAACTTTATTTGCACCCTTTTCATTCAATTAAAATTAGCAATACAATAAATAAAATAAATAGAGTAAAGTGCATGGCTGCCCAGAATAACCACGATTGGCTAACAAGATTGGGCAGCCATACTTAGTTTTTATTACAATAATTGATAAAAAGGTCAGTATATTTAATATTTACATAGCAAACTATACAACACACAAACACACAAAAACAAAACTAAGTAGGCTTAAAGAAAAATTAATGGAAAAAAAGATGGAAGATGACGTATTATAGTTATAAATATAAAAGGTTCAGTTAATAGCTTGTGATAATGCTTAATTTATATTTTTTTTTAAATTGTTTTAGTGACAGAAGCTTAATGTCATCACTGATAGCATTCCAGATTTTAGCGCCCTGATATCTAATATTAAAGATTCCATAATTTGTTCTGGTTTTGGGTAAAGCATAAGTCATTCTAGAGGAAAATCTTGTATTGTAACCATGAGTTTCTTTTGCCGAAGTGAAAAAAACATCAAAATTAGAAGGGAGAAGTTGGTTTTTAAATTTGTACATAAAAACAGCAATGTGAAAAGTTACTGCATCAAATAATTTGATAACATTTAAATCTTTGAAAAGTGGACTTGTATGTTCAGAAAAGCTAGAGAAAGTTATAATTCTAATGGCTTTTTTTGTAATACAAAAAGAGGTTGCAAAGAAGTTTGATAAGTATTACCCCAAGCTATTAAACAATATGTTAAAAATGGATAAACAAGAGCATAATAAAGGTCCAGCAAGGTTTTACTGTTAAGATAATAGCGAAGTTTAGAAAGAATTCCTATACTTCGTTTAATCTTTTTTGCAATGAAATTAATTTGGCTTTTCCAGTAAAGATTTGAGTCAATATAAATTCCTAGGTATCTAATGGAAATTTCTTGAGTCAATGATTTATTATTGATTGATAAGGAAACTGACTTAGGTAGTTTTTTTTGGATTGGGTGGAACAAAACAAAATTTGACTTCTCAATATTTAAGGAGAGCTTGTTTGCACATAACCAGGAATGAACTTTACTAAGTTCATTGTTGAGATTGCTTTCTAACTAACCGAACGCCTGGAGCAGGTTAGCCTCTTGCTAGTAACGGCGTTGCTGTTTTTGCTTCTGAATGACTTGAGCCCTTACTACTACTCTTATTTTACGCCGAGGCTAAGTAATCTTTCCATTATATTCTGGTTGTTTAATTTGTCTTTTTTATGCTTGGAATCGATATCACTCTTGTATCAATGCAATACAAGGTGTTTTTTAGTGTGACACGTACACTCGTGCTTGAGCTGAGTGGACTGTATTTCTATTTTCAGACTGAATTCCATCCACTTCTCCAGTAAGATCAAACTTTCATCCAATTCTTGTTGTTTTAAATCCGGTGATATTTCTTTGCAAGCGGAAACCGGCGGCAGTAAGTCACGCGGAGGCAAATGAAGAATAAGTTGAAAAGCAGAACCATTGCTACTTTGGGGTGCAACTTAACGTTCTCTGTTTAAAACTCCGACTTATCGGTTTGGCTGAACCTTTCATATTTATAACTATAATACGTCATTTTCCATCTTTTTTTCCATTAACTTTTCTTTAAACCTACTTAGTTTTGTTTTTGTGTGTTTGTGTGTTGTATAGTTTGCTATGTAAATATTAAATATACCTGACCTTTTTATAAATTATTGTAATAAAAACTAAGTATGTTAGCCAATCGTGGTTATTCTGGGCAGCCATGCACTTTACTTTATTTATTTTATTTATTGTATTGCTAATTTTAATTGAATGAAAAGGGTGCAAATAAAGTTGTTGTTGTTGTTGTTGATGATGTCGATTCCGCTAATCTTTCGTGGTAAGTCAGTGAAGAATCAATTAATTGGCCTGAAGAACACACAAACTGTTGAAATGTCTATTCGTGACTTGTTTACCAAGTTTGAAGTATATTCAAAGAGTTATTGCAAAGTTCAATATAGATTACTTGAATCCTTCTGGAAACTCCATATCCTCAGGAATAAGTAATTGCCACTTAGAGGAATGGCCAGGGCTCCATTAAGCTATCCATGCATATCTTTCTTTAAAAGTACCCCTCTAAAAGCCCTCCCACTGGCTCATCTAGAACTTTAATCTGTCGATATAGAGTCCTTTTTTACGATGGTAAGGAAGGCAACTGAGAAAATGCCGTCTCTGTAATGAGCTCCGTACTCTTAAAGGGGCTATGTCATAGGGATTTCGAAGTTTTTTAGTCTAAACTGTAAAAGGCAGTGGTAGGCAACTTTATCCATGAAAAACATTGTCTTTGCACATTTTACGGAAGATATAACCTTTATTTGGGGATAGAAATCAAACTTTGGCTATAAAGATCGATTTTTTTTTTTTTGAAGGGAAGGCGCGCGGAAACAACTTGTGAAACGTTGGCAAACTAAAATAGCAATTGTTAATAAAAACGGACCATAATTTTTAGGTGTCCTACGACACAAATATAAATATGGGCTGTTCAAAATCTGTTAAAATCCGTGACATAGTCCCTTTAATCTCCACTCCCGCCCTCTCCTCAAAAGTAAAGGCGACCCTTCTCGAGCCCTGGTGTTAAGGCAAACCGGGGATCGCATGTGAGAATCGTTTCGAGGCTGGAGAACTGAAGGATATGTTAAATGATATGCCCGCAACTCACCATAGCTATCTCTTCATACGAGTCACCTGCTTATTATAGCAGTTTCTATTCGTCTTTATATCGATCCCATAGTGGTTTTCCTGTTTTTCAAATCAGTTTTGTCTCTCCGCAAAGCATCATTCATGTCAAGATGACATCTGATGTACCCATCCCTTTTGGGGGGCAGTCCTAATATTGACTCACTAACATTCGAGTGTAAAAACCTGATTCAGTGCACGCGTTTAGTTATCTCATGACACACACATGAGAGTTACCGGTTGTGGCACAACTTGCAAAAAAACCGCTCGGGCTCGCCTGGCTCGCTGGCTCGCCAGTCTCGCCTCGCTATTTTTTGCAAGTTGTGTCCACAACCGGTAACTCTCATGTGTGTGGGGGTCGCAATGCCAACTCTCATGTGTGTGGGGCCCGCAAGGCCAGCCCTTTTGTGTGCGGGACTCGCAAGGCCAACCCTGTGCTAGGAATAAATATCAATTGAACAAATATTTTTAAGGTATATACACCGAAAAATGGCTGCCGCAAGATATTCGTCAGAAGTTTTGCAAGCTATGATGGAGGAAAACCTCCGTGAATTTCAAGAAAACCCCCAAAGAAATTTAACTTTTTTATTGGCCCACACCGATTTTAACGAATGGCTCCGTGTATGGAAAATGAACATACCGGAAGCTAACGAAAACAACAAAGATCTTTACACTTTTGCAAGAAAAAACAAAAAAAAGTTTTATGAGCTTTTGGTAAGCGAAATTGATGACTTACAAAATTTAAAAGCAAGCTTTGGACTTGAAGTCAAATTTTCAAAAAAAATAGACGGTGAGACGCAACACATGGAACACTATTTCAGAGAAAGTGAACCACACCTTTTTTTAAAAAACGACAAAGACCAAATAAAAAAAGAGTTTGACAAATTTATTGACAAAGCAAAGGGAGAAATTGAGGGTTGGTCAGAGAACGGCTCTGGGTGGGCCATTGAAAGAATAACAAATGCGTACATCAACGTTGCGCGTTATCAGCCATTGAGAGGAGGAACTTATTTGCCTTTGCCCCCAAAGTTGGCAAACAAGAAAGCAATTATTAACGTGCAAAACAGAGATAACCAATGCCTAAAATGGGCTTTGAGAGCTGCATTATTTCCTCCAAGAGATGGGAAAAATCCACAAAGAACAAGCAGATACCCAGTTGACGACGGCATTAACTACAATGGAATCAATTTTCCAACTCCACTAAAGCAGATTGACAGGCTTGAGGCGCAAAATAAAAACCTTGCAATAAATGTGCTTGGGTGGGACTCAGAAGACGAATGTGTGATACCTTTAAGATTAAGCGAAAAAGAAAATAGCATTCCCCGTATATTTCTTATGTTGATTGAGTCAGGATTAACACAGCACTACTGTTTTATAAAAAGAGTAAGTGCTTTGTTACATGACCAAACCGGAGATCAGCATAAAAAACACTTTTGCATGATGTGCTTGACAGGTTTTACAAGAGAAGACTTGCTCGAAAAGCACAAAAAATATTGCAATGGCGCTAAAGGCAGACCAACAAGAATCGAAATGCCGGAGAAGGGGAAAAACACTCTTTCTTTTAAAAACTACCACAAACAAATGAAAGCGCCTTACCAAATTTACGCCGACTTGGAGGCACTGCTAAGGCCAATAGAAGGGTGTAAACGCGAAACGGCCGAGGAGCGCCAGAAAAGAAAAGACCTTGGTGAAGAAGTGAAAGACATGAAGCCGAGTTACACAGACAAAACAGAACAGCACGAGGCATGCGGATTTGCTTACACAGTTGTAAGGAGTGATGGTGAACACGAAAAAACATTTGTGTACAGAGGACAAAACGCCGTTGAAGTATTTTTGAACTGTCTTTTAAGTGAAGAAAGAAAAATAAGATATGAATTGTCAAAGCCAAAACCTCTTGTGATGACGGCAAAAGACTGGGTAAACTTCAAAAATGCAACCAATTGCCACATTTGCGAAGAAACGCTAATGAAACAAAACTTTTTGGACTCTTTGCCAGTTTGGATTGGAAACAAAAAGGAGCTTAATTACTTTGGGCAGATGCACAAAAAATGTTATTACAGAAAGGAAAAAGAGGTAAAAAACCTGGATACCGAAACCCACTATAAGCTAAAAAAGCTTGAAAAAGAAACGCACAAATTAGCAGCGAAAAACCAAAAAAACTGCTTAGCGTGCCACAAGCCGCTTATCCAGCCGAACTACAAGGATGTGGTAAAAGACCATTGCCACATAACAGGCAAGTTTCGAGGAGCCGCACACAACATTTGTAACTTTATGATGCGATTAGATCCGAAAAAGGTCCAAATACCAGTTGCATTTCACAACCTGAGGGGTTATGATGCGCACCATTTAATGCAGTCAATTTCAAAGATTTCAAAAGAGGCACAGAAAGAAGTAAAATGTGTTGCAAACAACATGGAAAAATACATCACATTTTCACTTGGCAAACTGCGTTTTATAGACAGCTTAAACTTTCTTAAAGGAAGTCTTGATTCACTTGTAAAAGCGATGCCGAAGGAGGAATTAAATATAACAAAATCTAATTCAACACAGTCGTCTGATGAAAGTTTTGAACTTCTTTGCAAAAAGGGAATCTATCCTTACGAATACATGGACTCATGGGAAAGATTTAGCGAAACAAGTTTGCCTGAAAAAGAAAAGTTTTACAGCAAACTTAATGATGAGAACATAACGGATAAAGAGTACGAACACGCGCAAAACGTGTGGGAAACCTTTGGCTGCCAGACCCTGGGCGACTACCACGATTTGTACGTTAAGACTGACGTGACCCTGTTAGCCGACGTCTTTGAAAGCTTCCGAAAACTCTGTCTTGAGAAGTACGGGTTGGACCCCGCGAATTATTACACGACGCCAGGCCTTGCTTGGGACGCACTCTTGAAAAAGACAGGCGTGGAGCTTGAGTTACTTACAGACTATGAAATGCATCTTTTTGTCGAAAGGGGAATAAGAGGCGGGATTTCGATGGTAAGCAAGAGGTATGCAAAGGCGAACAACCCTTATGTTGAGGGATTTGACCCGAGCCAGCCAAAAAAATACATAACGTACCTCGATGCGAATAACCTTTACGGGTGGGCAATGAGCAAGCCGCTTCCAAAAAGTGGATTTAGATGGAAAAAGGTTATGCCAACAGAAAAAGAAATAACGACAAAAAAAGAGTATGCAAAAGCTGGATGGATTTTAGAGGTGGACTTGGAATACCCGAAAGAGCTGCATGACGCCCACAACAGCTATCCATTAGCACCAGAGAAAAAGAAAATAAACAAAGAAATGTTTTCGCCTTACCAAAACAAAACAATAAAAAATCTTGATTTGCACCCGCCAGACACCGAAAAGCTTGTTTTAACTCTTGAAGACAAAACCAATTACGTCGTGCATTACCGAAACTTGCAGTTTTATCTAAAACAGGGAATGAAACTCAAAAAAGTGCACAGGGTCTTAGAGTTTGAACAAGAGGCGTGGATGGAGCCGTACATCCGGATGAACACAGAATTCCGAAAAGAAGCGAAAAGCGACTTTGAAAAGAACTTTTACAAGCTGATGAATAACTCAGTTTTTGGAAAAACAATGGAAAACCTGAGAAACCGTGTAGACATAAGAATAGTGCGCAGCGACGAAACAAAGAAAATAAGAAAATTAGTTGCAAGCCCATTGTATTCAAGACATGTAATGTTTTCAAACGATCTGGTTGGAATAGACATGCGAAAAAGTAAGCTTTTTCTTAATAAACCGGTCTACACAGGCATGACCATCCTTGACGTAAGCAAGTTATGTATGTACGATTTTTATTACAACCACCTGAAAAAAGAGTACGGGGAGCGTTGCGAGCTTTTGTATACAGACACAGACAGCCTTTTGCTTGAGATAGAAACAGAAGACGTTTACGCGGACATGGCAAAAAACATTGACAAGTACGACACAAGCGACTACCCGAAAGATCATTCGCTGTTTTCAACAAAAAACAAAAAAGTTTTGGGAAAAATGAAAGACGAATGCGCAGGAAAACAAATTTCAGAGTGCGTTTGTTTGAGGCCAAAAATGTATTCAATAATGACAGAAGGTGAAAGCAAAAATGAAATTGAAAAAATAAAGAAAGGCTTCCCTGAGGTGGAAATAAAAGAGTGCGCGTGCGCAGGGGCCGGGAAAAGAATGCAGGCAATAATGGCAAACGATGAAGAATTGGTCAAAAAAATAATAAAGAAACATCCGAAAGCAAGTGTGCTAAAATGTTGCAAAATGCTAAAAGTGGACGAAATAAATATAAAAAAGGCAAAGGGGGTAAAAGAGTGTGTGACAAAGAAAAAGATAAATCACGAAAATTTCAAAGAAACACTTTTCCAAACCAAGGAAAGCTTTCACGAAATGCACATGCTAAGAAGCTTTAAGCATGAGTTGTGTTCGATAGTGGTGAACAAAAAATCGCTATCCTCCTTTGACTCAAAGCGATGGATAGCGGATGATGGGATACATACAAATGCTTACGGGTATAAGTTTTGCGAAACAAAGCCAACATAAACATAACGTTTAGAGCTTTTCTGAGCCCAAGGGGCTCAAGCACTAAGTGCTTGGTGGTAACTGTGTATTTGGAGGAATAACAAGCAATTCTTCACGCACGAAGCCGCGCTTTGGACCATCGTGCAAGTAATAAAGAACTGGCTGATAAGGTTTAGTAACAGACCTTTCAATGCTGTAGACTTTTAATGACCAAATCGGATCTGTAGCCCTTTTTACGCCGCCTTCCAGCTCGCCAGGTTGGTAGAGAAAGCGCACATTAACGAGAGAGGGGAGTTTTTTTTCTTTCTTGCCAACAGGTCTTGTATATTTTGAGGACGGTTTTGACGAAACAGCCTTTTCTTTAATTGCAGCAGCAGGTTTCTTACCAGTAAGACTGGTTACTTCGTTGTTCAGAGCGGCAACAACTTCGGGAAGCCTTTTTACCCACGCTGTCGACCGCTGGCCAGATGGCAGGTTCATCTCGACACCGTACTGATAACCAAACAGGCGCCCTGCCAGTGTTTGATTAAAACGTTCAACAATAGCTTGATCTCTGTGGATATTAACACGCCCGCGTCTAATATAGGTTTTGTGATTTTCCATTTCTTTGGTAACAGCTCCCATGAATTCGCGACCAGGGTCAACTTGCAGCATCTGTGGCCATTTTAGTGCACTTCGCCTGTAAATTGTCTGAAAACCTTTTGCAACCTCAGTTGAATCTTTGGAGGTCAAAGGCTCGGCCTCTTTGAAACGGCTGGCAACGTCAACAACAGTCAGCGCGTATTTGTAAACTTTTCGCCCTCGCGGCAGTTTGTCGTGTGGCAGAAAAAGAAGGTCCGCCTGGTGGACCGCGTTTGGAGAAGAAACATCGAATTTTGGGCGAGGAACGTATCGTGGTGCCGGAAGGTAGATCTGCCAAAGGGCCTGCTTAACTAGCCATTTTTTTGCGGCATCTTCGGAAACCTTGGCAGCCTCGGCTAATTTTTTTATCGCTGCAATTCCCTTCCAGTAGCCCTGGGGGCTATAGTAGACTTTCGAGATTTTCTTCGAAAAGTTTTGCTCCGCAAAGATCTTTGCATCCATGCGTATACAAGAAAAAAAAGAAACGTTTAAAGAAACCGAAAGGCAGCGTACCCAAGAGCAAGAGCGCCTGCGCCAACAAACATCAGTTCACCTTGTTTCTGCTGCTCACTTGGCTGATAAAAATCAGAGAACTTGGGTTCTTTCGGAGAAATCATTTGTTTGTCAGGATGTGCCTGGTTGTAGAGTTTGAAAGCGTAGTCTGTGTTCGTAAAGTTCTGTTTCGCTTGCTGTTTGATCTCATTGTTGGTTTCGATCCAGTCGAGAAGCTTCGTGCGGTCGCGAGAGTACTTCGCGTAAGCTGCCTGGTAAGCCTCGAGAGCTTTGTCGTGTCTTTCTTTTTCTTTCAAAGCGGCGTCATCTCCGCCACCCAAAGCTCGAGCAAGATAGTTGCCGCCAATGAAAGCAGCAGCGTTCAAGATAGCTCCGCCAGCCATAATCGCTACGCTTGCCATTGTGTGTTTTTGTTCTTATATTATGATATTTTTTTTTAATTGGTGGGGAGAATTTTCTGGTCCTCGAGATACTGTTTAAGTGCAACGCTGCCAGCCATGACGGCTGTGAACTTTACATAGTTCATAAAACTGCTGCTTGGGTCGGATGTGAAGTTTTCTTTTACAACTTTTTTGGCAGCCCAGCCGATTCCGGCGGCGAGACCTGTAATGGTGGCGGCATCCATGAGCGTTTTCACGAGCTTGTTGTCGGACATGGCGGTTCAGTATAAAATAATAAAAAATATTCAATTGAAAAATTTTTTTGTTTATTCTTCACCGTTTTGCGAAGCAAAGTTTGCAACTTCTTCACCAGATTCAACTTCTTTTGTTTTTTTTATACCTCTTTTAAAAATTGTATCCTCATCCTTTTGCACCCGAATAGCGGTTTTAACGCAAGTTTTGGAAAATTCAAACCAAAGTAATGCAATACCAGCCATAGCTGCACCTTTAACAAGGTTGTCAAGAATAAAACCAAGGGACATTGTCGGTATAATAAATGAAAAATAAATGTTCAAAAGAAATTTTTTAATCCATCGGACGGATTCCTCTTTGTTTGCGAGGTCTAATGGCATTTTGGATTGTCGAAGGCGTGTCTGAAGAACGCGTTGCAACCCTTCCAATACTTTCTGCTGTAACTGGTGTGTCATCAGTTATAAGAGTTGGCGGAGCTTTAAATGTTGGACTTCTTTTTTCGTTTATAAAGCCTTTTATGTCTTCGCGTTTCACATAAGTTGTAACGATTGCACCGCCGATACCAAGCAAAGATATCCATTGATTTGTGGTGAGACCGCTTGATTGCGGCTGAGCCTCGGGCGGAGCTGGTTCCGTTACGTCCGGTGGTGTTGCATTTCGCTTTGCAGCAGCAGATTTCTTTTCCTTTTCTTTTGCAATTATTGCAGCAGCCTCGACAGCAGCTTTTTTCTGTGCTTCACGAGCCTGTTTTGTTTTTTCAGCTGCAAGCTTGCCAGCAGCAACTCGCTTTGGATTTTTGGCAGGCTTTGTTGCTGGAGTTGTTGAAGTAACTTGTTTCTGTTCTTCTTGAGCGATCGGAGTTTGTTCGAGCTCGGCCATTTATAATAAAAAAAAAAAATATTTAAATAGAAAATTGCTCAGCAAGATTTTTTGCTAAGCAATTGCTAAGCATTGTTCAGTAATTACTTAGCATTTTCTTAGCATTGCTCAGAAAAATCTTCAGTAGTGTTTGTGTCCGCATCTTTGGAAGCACCTTTGGTTTCGCACAGCGAAGTGTGCGACTTTGTAGCTTCGTTTAAAACAATGTGCTTTGTTGTGATGAGCGCAGCATTTGCAACGGCAAGAAAGCGGCCGCATTTCAAAGCCAGACCGCCTGCCAAAGTGGACAGCTCTTTGCTGATGATGTAGTCGTTTTTGAGTTCCTTCTGATAATCATTGACGTCCTTGATATTTACGGCCATACCAACGACTTTAGTAACAAGAAAAATAAAGCTGTCAATCAAGCTGTCGGTTGTTTTGGATCCAACGTATGCCTCATATCTCTTTAAGTACTTTTCAACTTCTTTATCTGTCAAGCGCTTCACCTGCTCGTGTGTCAGTTGCACACCGATTGCTTCTTTGGCTTTTCCTGTTGAAACAAGGATTGCAAGCTGTTCACGCAAAGCAGGAATGTCAGGGCCTTGAATGAGTGCCATAGCGCTTTCTGTACTTTCTGGTTCAGCTCCTAGCAGTTCCATTACGGAAGCTAATTCTTGTTCACTTGCAGCGCCCTTGACGCTCTCGGGAGGAGAAGTTGCGAACGGGTCAGCCATTTATTACTCTAAAAAATATGTTCAATAAGAAAATTTTGTGCCGTAAGGGTGGCGATGAGAAATTACAAGATGCGAAAACTTATTTTTTTTTAGCTTTAAAATGATTTCTTTGTAATCCTCATTGGCAAGTTCGCCAGCGTAATCCTCAAAGATTGCCTTCGTGGTCTTGGCAGAGGGGGTGTAAAAGAAAACGATTGCCGCAACATTTTCGCGGAATGAGGATGTTATGCTTGTCAATTTTTGAGTTAACACCCATATGCTCAAGCCTGCGTGGCGAGCAGAGAAAGCAAGATTCACCAACTCCCCTGTTCTTCCTTTTACATCTTTCGAAGCAGCACAGTCGTCGAGGATGATAAGCGTGTTCGTACCCTCAAAAAGAAATCTTGAAAGCCTTAACCAAGATTCCACCTCGTGCTGCTCGCAAATGAAAACAAAAAATCGAATATCTTCCTCAGCAAAGCGATAATAAGTCTTGTTGTGCTCGAAAGTCGGGCAGATGAGCACGATGTAGTCAAACTTGCCTCGGAAAGGGCCACAAAGCTGATTGACCACGTATCTTGTTTTTCCTGAGTTCGTTGGTCCCACAATGAGGGCGTTGAAGGGTATATTGGCAGGATCCATCTTCGTTCGTATATGTACCTAAGGTACACTTTTTCAAAGAAAAAATTATAAAAGCACAGATTCTAACTGCCTGCCAAGTATATTCATTTGGGCGTCGCTGATTACGTAAATGTGGCAGTTCAAATTACCTGAGCCGCTTGCTTTCCTCTCTAGCTCAAGCTGGACACCGTCCTTTGTGTTCACAAGGCGCGTGCCGCTTCCGTGCATCGAGTGGTCAGCCATGGAACGCAGATCAATAAGAAGGCCAAACTTGTCTTCTGTGTAAAACTTTTGCAGAGTCATGTGCTGCGTTTTATTTTTTTCTTTCATGTAGAATCTTTTAACTTCTCCCCAAATGTCCATTCCTTCGATGCCGTTGTTGTACAGCATGTTTGGCGAGCCGTTGACAGTGATGCTTACTTTTGTAAGGTCCGGGTTAATGTACTTTTCCGAGCTCCTTGCACCTTTGTTATATTGCTCAATAAATAGGAGCAAGATACCTTTCATGGACCTCCTCTGCGGGTTGACCCTTAGATTCAGACGTGTGTCGGAGCCTTTTGCAAAAGTCACCACTTTAACACGCTGGATGTGGTCGTAAGCGAACTCTTTGCCGCCCGAATAAGCGCTGAACGCTTCATCTGCAATTTCCTCGCTTCTTATCATCTCGTACTCCAGCTGGATGTTTGTCAACTTGTATTTTAGTTTTGTTGTATCTGAGCCTCTGACCACATGTTCGGCTGCCGCGAGCTTCAGTTCGAACACAAGATCGTTGTATAGTGCCTGAGGATAAAATGCCCCATGGTCAGTTAAAATCTGGTGATCCAGGCGGATGCGGTATTTATTTCCATATATCTCATTCAGCTTTTTTTCTGCGTCCACACCTGAAGTTTTCTTATCGCCAGCATTTGAGCGAATTTTGTTAAGGTCCTCGCTCTGAATGCCCTCTGGCACCCTGTCGTCGCGCTCCTCCTGCGAAAGGAAAAAATCCTCAAATATTTTGTAGATGTCATAGCCAACCGTGTCCTGCACGACGGTGCCTTCGTACTTTACAACAAAATCGTCGACCAGAGCTCGGCTGACGTTGTCAACCAGAAAGTTGTTGGCATGGCCTCCGCTCAAGTCGATGTTGAAGCGCAGCGCCAGCGAGCCGGGCACAATGACCTCGTTTTCGTTCAGCTTGGGCACTGAAACATACAACGTTTCCTCTGGATTGGCTTCTGTGCGGTCAAAAGTGATTCGTTTTACCGCGCGCTCGGCTTTCAGTGCGCCGAGTATTTTCTCTGTGGGTCCCGGTCGAAGGTTTTCTTGAACAGCAGCCATCTCTCGATTGGTTTTATTGTTAAATTGAAAAGTTTAATTTAAAAATATATATATATAAATTAAGCGATGGCAACAGGTGGTGGTGATTTTGGATTCGAGGACCCTGATTTGGACCAAGATCTTAACCACAACAGTGATAACGATGATGAAGAGGAACAAGAGGTCGACACAACCCGACCATTTCAGCCCGGGGAGGCATCCACACCCTACCATGGGGGTGAACAACATGAAATGCAAACGATGCAGCACGAACAGAGCGGGCTGCCAGACACATCCTACGAAGAAACACCTTTTTTGGGAAGCTTTATTCATCAAGATGACAAACCGGCAATGATTGACAGAGCTAAAGATTTTATCAAAAGAAAATTCCCCAAAGTGAACTTCGCAAAATTAGGCCCAATAGGTTTTAGCAAAAAGAGTGGCAATGAAACTACAATTGTATCCTTTGGATCAAAAGGTGGCGAGACCGAAATTTTCAAAAAAGACGGAACTGGCCTTCTCAAAAAATTCACAAACAAGTTTAAAGCCCCCCTTGGGCCAGAAGCGGAATCTCTGATTGCTCAAGACAATGAAGAAATAAGAGAAATGAGACCAAGATTAAGAGAAGCTGAAAGTCAAATACAACAGGCAGAAACAATTGACATGCAGAAAGAAAAAGCCACCCAAGAAGTAGAAGATTTCAGAATAAGAATCGAGCGAATAGATGCCAAGATGGAACAACTTGGGTCAAATGTTGAAAATGAATCAGAATTGCGCAGACTTAAGCAAGTGAAAAAAAATCTTGAAAAGGATTTTGAAAACAAAAAAAAAGAAGTTGCTGCTCTTGAAAAACAAGCTAAGCAGAAGGCAGAAGAACAAACACGAGTCGACCAACTAAGGGCAAGCCTCGCTGCCATAGAGAGCAGAAGAAACACTTTGCAAGAAAGGCTCAACGACACAAGAGCGTTGGATGATCTAAAAGAGAAAGAAGCCGAGCTGAAGCAACAAAACGAGGAAGATCAAGCTGTTATAGAGGATGAGAATGCCTCCCCCACTGACAAACAAGCCGCGGAAGAAAGAGTTGCGGAAAGAACCGAGGAGCTCGGGCGTTTACAAACGCAGATTGCAGAAAGAGAAAGGGCGCTTCCACTTCGTGAGAGGATCAAAGAGATCTTCAAAAAACATGGCGTGACATTAACAGCAATACTTCTGGCTGCTGGTGTCACGATTGGTTCTGTTATTGGAGCCATTACAAACGCGTTGAAGGCAACCGGCAAAGCGTTGGGGAAAGGCCTAAGTGATATTGGCTCAAAGGTAGCATCAGCTCTGCCTGGTCTCATTGGCTCGATTGCGAAATTTCTTTTCAAAACCGCTGGTCAAGTAATTGGATTTCTTGCAGAGCACACCTGGCTGCTTATCCTTGCTGTGGTTGCTTTTCTTGTTGAAAAATACATCAAAAAGAGACGTTAGCGCATAAGGGTGTAGAGCAAAGCTGCTGCTCCAACCGCGCCAACAGCGACAGTTGCTTTGTTTATTTCGTGTGAATCATTGGCTACGGCCTTCGTAGGTTTAGCGCTTTGCGCGTTGCCGTCCTTTGGACGGGGACCGTAAAGGTCCCTAGCTTGTGTTTCAGCAGCGCTTGCTGCAGGTGCCTGATTTTTTTTTGCTGTGGCGCTCTTGTGTATAGGATTTGAAGGGTGGCTGTTTGGTGGGTTGATTTTTGATTTTCCTCCCGCCATCAGTTTAAGAGCTGCTTTTTTTGTAGCTTTATTAACCTCATCATTCACTCCTAATTTCATCCCAACAACAGCCTGCTTAAGCTGGTTATTGTAACCAACAACGCTTTCTGTGTTTATCACCATACGAGCGGGCATCAGCCAGGCACCTGGGCAGACTGCAAGGTTAAGCCGAACCTTAGCTTCGTCGATAGCTAATTGGTATCTTTGGACCGACTTTGCCAGATCAGGTTGCCTTATAGCGTCTTCAACCAACACGAGGAACTCACTTTGCGCTTCCTTTGCACGGCCGCCTGTTCCAAGTATGCTACTTCGAACGTTCACCTGCGAACCGAGAATACAGTAGACAAAAGCCTCTATCGACTGGTTTACTCTCGACAAACCTGCCTGAGTAAGCCCTTCAGTGCCGTTAGGACAAAACCAGTCTGCCTGTGCATATGCAGCGTCGTCTGGCTCGATGTATTGAATCAAGTTACCTTTGCTTGCAGTTCCACCTTCATCCGAAAATTTATCGTAATCGGGGTATTTTGCCCCAGAATTTTTCGGACCAATATTTGAGATCCAGATATAAACGTTACCAAGTCCGTGGTTTGCGCCTGTTGTGAAACGGAAATCGCTTGACGGGTCGACACCGAACTCAGCACATATTCTTTTGTACGAAGCCACGTCGTACTTGTTGTCGAACTGGCTAAAAGTGGGGTCGCCTGGCAAGGCGCTTACGCTCTGAATTCCCCCCATCTGAAACAATATTCGCCTTATCGTGAAATAAACGTGAAAAAGGTAAAAATTTCGCACAATCGGTGGCAAGCTGAGAGCTGAGTGCTCTTCGTCGAAAATATCTCGACTTATACCGCAGCCTGTTGTCGCGCACCATACCGCAAAGTTAAGTTGCTGTGGCCAATAGGCCATATTTTGGCTAGCAAGCCACCTTTTTGACTCTTTTCCTGATGTATGCTTCAGTTTTGTTTTTTGAAAAATCTCTCTTAATTTCGTTGTGAAATATTGATCTGGTGTGACGTAGATGTTGATTTGGCTGTTAAATATTTTTTTCAAACTCGGTGCGGCTTCGTGAAATCCAACCGCGGGAATTGGCAAAGATGAGCCTTTTGCGCCGCTTGGTGACAGCTGTTGTGGAAAACCGCCTGAAATTTGATTCACCCCCAGTGCTTTTTTCATCTCTGGGCTCCAATATTTGCTGTCAGAGCCAAAAACATTTATCAAATGGCCTTGCCCTGCCTTGTAATAAATGTCTGCCGTTGCTGTGTGGTTGTACGCGAACTCAACCTGTGCAACAAATTTTGTTCGGTCAGCGTTTGGATATTTTGCAAGAAAAGGTTTCCATGCATTGTCTTTTGCCGCTTTAGAAATTGTAGTTGCTTCTGGGGTTTTCATCCACTTCATAAAACCTCTTGTTTTTGCATCCATGGTCCTCTTTTATATTAAACATTTTTTATTTTTATTTAATATAAAAATGGTTGTGCTGACTGTTACCACAAAAGAAAATCCGAACACTGTTTATTTTGACCAGCCTATTCCAAAACCAAGCTATATCCGGCTTTTAAGTTGTTCTCTTTACAACAGCTGGAATAGTTTGGAAAAGGATGGAATAGTTTTTTATAAACAAGTGAACAAGGAAGAGAAGGCGCGTTATATACGGCAAGGAAACTTCTCACTCGATGACATTGGGAGTATTTTTGAAAAAGGATTTCCAGAGAAAAACATTTTTTCTGTAACAAAAGGCATTGCAGGTCGTTCATTGATAATAAAAGCAAAAGAGCCCAATTTAAAAGCTTTTGGACTGAACGAAAGTCTTATTAAGTTCTTTAATTTGCCTGGGTTTGAGAATTACGCAAGTATTGAAAAGGAATATTTTGAAACAATTGAGGTAAATAATGTTTCAAATCCTAAAAATTACTTCATCAACTGTGACCTTATCGACAAGCAACAAAGCTTGCTAAATGGTAAGCCATCAAGCCTTTTAGCGTTTTTTGACATACGTGGAAAACCGTATGAAAAAGTTTATTACCAAAATACACATTTTAACGTCTTGCGCGACGTTTCTGCTGAAGAAAATGTATCATCTCTGACTCTTTCGATTAGAGATGAGAATGGAAAGCCATTCGATTTTAACGGCTCAAATCTTACATATGAGTTGGAATTGAATTAAATTAAATACAAAAATAACTTTTATGTATACGAGACCATGTCATCTGCTAATGTTCTCCCGAGTGCCCCTGCTTATGGTGATCGCGAAGAAACACAACTTTATCCAAGCCTCCCAACAAATGCCGAGAATTTTCGGCTGACTGAAATAAGTAAAATTGAAAAAGAAATATCCGCTGAAGCTGAGCATTACAGGCTTGTGTTAAAAAAATATAAAAAAGTCCGGAAAGTTATTCACTATTCCGTGGTCTGTCTTGGCGCCGTGACGGCAGCTCTGTCTTCTGGAGCTGTTGCGACTTCACTTACTGGTGTTGGAATTGTTATCGGCGCGCCTGTTGCAGCAGTAGCAGGTATATCTGGCGCAGCTTCCACTGGCCTGTCAGTTATCAACAAAAAGCTTGAACGTAAAGTTAATAAGCACTCAAGAATCCTCGCTCTGGCTGTTGCAAAACATGACTCGATAAACAGCTCTGTCTCACAAGCTCTGAATGATAATCTTGTTTCTGACAAAGAGTTTCAACTGATCACACGAGAAATGCAAAAATATCGCCAACTTAAAGATACTTTACGCTCAAACTTTGCAAAAAAAACAAACAAATTCACTTCAGCCAGACATCGGAAAAATTCGGGAAGAAATCAAGAGAGAAGAACGCAAAAGATTGGAAAAAAACTTCTCGAAAGTGCCACCGACATTTCGAAATAAAATTTCAGTCCAATAAAACATTTTTTCATTTTATAAAAGAATGATTGTCTGCGCTCATCTTGTCGTTTACTTTGTGATGGAAGCATTGTCGTTCGAGTTGCAAAAAAATGTTCGAGACATCACAAGAGAGGTTGTTGTTTGCCTGAACGAGGCAAAATAAAAGGTTAAAGCGTGCTTAAAGTGACTTTCAGCCGAGTCGAAAGGATTAAATCTGAGTGTGCAAAAAATACAATTAAGTTGAAGCGAACAGCGAGAAATTGCGTGACCCACAGCGGCATGCAAATTTTTTTTTTGTGTTTGCGTGCGTGGGTGACAAAGTCGGGGTATCACCCGAATGATATTTTTAGACGGTGTAATATCATGACTCATCGCCAATGACAAACACCGGCTGTGGTTTTTGTCAAATACTCTCTGTACTACTGTTTCAATCAAGAGTCTTTTCTACCAATTTTTAATCTTTTGCCAGTTGATTCTCAATTTTTTTGCTTTAGCCGTTTAAAGCTTGATTAACACATCGGCTTGTTTACAATCATGTCGCTTTAGAATATTCTGGACTTCCGGTACGTCACACGCACATGCCAAACATGCCGATTCGCCATTGATTTTCAGCGTTTTTAAAAAAATTTTTTTTTCGTGAAAAAAAAAATCACAAGCGAACAGGAATGTGTGGTGCGATTTGGAATGTCATTTCTATTGTGCGATTTGGAATGTGCTGTATAAGCAAAAATAATTTTACGCAGGATTTTTTTTTTCACTTCTCTGGTTGTTGAAACAGTTCAATTGAATCTGATCTATCTTATAAAATATTATTTTTTGGCTTTTAGGTTCCAAAATTTGGTTATGGTGTTTGCTTAAAAAATACATCCCTGACGCCATTTCTATTTATCGGTTTATATTCTAAAAATGCACCCATGACGGCATTTCTATAACTGAGCTCTGCCCTATAAAAACTCCTAAAAAAAAAAACAATTAGATTACGTCAAGGGGGTTTTCCGTTTCTTGACAGCAATACACCCACGCAATCAAAGTCATTGTTGTGACTTTCTGTGTTGCTGCAATAATTTATGCACTCACCGGAGCGTGCAAGTCTTGTTTAGCTTGTTAAAACGTTTGCGACAACACTGCTGTCTAATTTTTTTAATTTTTCAATCACCTCGTCTGTTAAAAGGATTGTTATTTGTTTTTCATTTTCTTTAGTTTTTTTGTAGGTTGTAAACGCTTTTCCACGAGATCTTTTCAAGTTTTTCTTTACACTCAAGTTAATTTCTCCAGTTCTCCCTCTTCCCATCTTCGTTTACTCAATAAGAGCATTTGTTCAATAGGAATTATTTCTGGCACAGCAATTAAAGGTTTGTTGTAATTTAATACAATGGCGCCATACAACGATTGGTACACTGTCGGGTCCGGCGAAACTGCTTCAGGAAGTTAGGAATGTGAAAGCCACTCACATTTTCCTCCTTTCACACAAAAGGGCTGGCCTTGCGGGCCCCACACACATGAGAGTTTTGGCATTGCGACCCCCACACACATGAGAGTTACCGGTTGTGGACACAACTTGCAAAAAATAGCGAGGCGAGACTGGCGAGCCAGCGAGCCAGGCGAGCCCGAGCGGTTTTTTTGCAAGTTGTGCCACAACCGGTAACTCTCATGTGTGTCATGCGATCCCTTGACGCGTGCAGAACTGAATCCCAAAGCAGCTCAAAGCAAACTTTAATTTCCAGGTGAGCATCATATTTCTCGTTTCGTCTTCCATTTATCCTTGCGCAAAAATTCAACAAAAAAATCTTAGTATAATAGCCGCGCAAGTATAGCGTTGTTTGCAAAGATACAACGAAAAAACCTTTGCCGCAGACTCCGTTATGCACTCCTGCTTCAACAAACGAACAATATTCCTGACCCAAGCTAAAGGCGTGTCCGAAAATTCTGAATCGTGAATTCTCGTCAAACAGGCAAAGGTAATTCGCCTTAACCTCAAAATTATCATCTAAAAAAGCAAATGGTGTTTTCTTTGAATAGGCAAATGGTGTCTTGCACTGCTTCTGGTTGTCGCAAAAATTTAGCAAATTCTGATCACAATTGAAACAAGTTACGAAGTATTCAGTCAGCTATCTTACAGTTCAATATTGACTATTTCCTGTGTTATAGGCATGGTCTACAGTTCATAGAGTCCGTGAAAATCAATTAGTTACAGTTTACAGTAACATTTCATTGAACAGCCAAGTATTTTCCTCGCTTGTTGTAACTGAGTTGTTCAGGACTCATTTTCAGTAAAAGGTACACGACATTTGTAAAATAACTTTACAGATTTTTTATCTCTCTTGGTATCTTCTAATTTTGCAGAATGATTTTTAAAGATTAAAAGCGTTCAAAATATTGGATTTACACGATAACAGTGCGTGATATCCGACTGTTCTGGGTAGGAAAACAGATAACAAATATCCCAACTGTTCGTCAATTTTCTTTGAAACAAAATAGTAAGTTCGCTCATAAAATATTTCACATACTTAGGTGAAAAATATTAAAAAAGTTTTTTCTCTCTAACGTGAAATCTTTATTTGAGAATATCATGCTTTAAAATAATAAAAATAGGTCACCAAGGGTGACATGAGTCTAATGCCGTATGGCATAGTGATACAGATTGCGCGGTTTTCGTAAGCCGGTTAAAATTGGTTAGAGGTTTGTGTTCGGGAGTTTAATTTAAAATGCTTATAGCAAGCTAGGGGCATCGTGGATGATTATGGATGAAAACGAAACAGTCATAAATGTTATATGCTTCACAAAATTTAAAGTATGAACAGGAGTTGATGTTACTTCTTCCGTATTGTCCGTAAAAGCAGAAACGATTAAACATTTGGACAAGATTGCGTGACGATTTACAAAAAGCATGTTCATTACAACAAGGGTTGAAGAACTTCACATCGTTTTCTTTCAGATTTTTCACCATTTTGATGATGACTCTTGAAACAGATTTTGCAATAAAAGCACTTGAAATAGTGACTGTTACTCCATTGTACTGTAAGCACTTAGTGACAGATTTTCCTAAAAACGGGTGTAAATGCTCACGTCAATATAATGATGACCTTTTGAACGCTGGAAACTAGGCAATTATTATCGAGCTACCATACACAGGAGCGAAGACTGTTTATCATGATGTACAAATTTCGCGAATCATCACTTCCATATCAATGTAACCATTTTATGATTTTTCTAGCTGTAAGAAGAACTTAAGATCTCTGAGAGTCGTAAAAGCATGAAATTCGATTTCAGTGTATGGCAAAGGCCGGGACAGTGTAATACTGCAAAGCGGCCAAACAAACGCATTTTGATTTAGTCGCGTAACTTGATTTACATTTATCCATGTACATCTTTTATTTTTGAAGGTTTTTGTTTGCACTGTAAAGAAAAAATTGGTCAAAATTCGAATGACTTAAATACAAAAACCGAGGTAAAGTTTTCTATTTTTTAAAACAAAATAAATATTTGGTTGCATTGTGTAAATAAACGCGAGTCGCCGTCGAAATATTTTTTCTCAAAGACGTCTTGCTTTTTAAGCAAGACGAAAACACAAGTGCTTAACTGAACTGAAAACGAAGATTTATTTTCACAAAAAGCTTACAACTGGAAAATTATTTCGTCCTGTTCAAGTGTTGAATAGTCGTGACTTGAGAAAGAACTTTTAATTATGCGTGGGAACACGTGTCGCTGATTGGCTGTTTTTAATTGAAACTAATCGTGCGTGTCCGTACGGAGTCCGTTCTTGCAGCTGATCATTGTTTTCTACATTACAGCGAACGATTATCGATCCCGAACCATTCCCTTGGGATTGCTAACAGCTTTTTTCATATAACAAAGAGTCTAATGCGCATGCGCAAAGCGCACGCAAGCATTAGACTCAAAAACGTTGTTTAAGATTCTGGTCTGACATAAAACTTTTTACGAAAAAGACCACACTGCCTTAAATTCCAACAAGTTCTTGCCAAGAAACAAAGAAAAAAGTCTCCATATAGTTATTTTCTTAAAATGAATCCAAACAGATGTCTTCTGCGTAAATTCTGTACTTCTAACCTTCATTGCGGCGAATAATGTTTTGCGAACGTTAGCCAAATTTTCGATGTATGCTTCTGAGTGACCTGGACATCCAGTACTTTGATTTCATTCCCGAGGCTCAGTAATCTTCCCTTTGTATTCAGTTAGTTGTTTAATTTATCTTTTATTAAACTGGAATCGATATTAATATACAAGGAGGTACTGCGGATTGTGACACGTACACTTGTGTTTGAGTGAACTATAACTCTCTTTCTCAGATTGAAGTTTATCCACTTTTTCCTTGTGTTGCCACTTGAACTTGAACCGTTTCGAGGCTGGAGAACTGAAGGATGTGTCTAATAGTATGCCCGCAACCTAAAATGAGTACCTAATTCATGAGTCACATGATTATTGTATTTTCTATTCGTCTTATCAATCCCATAATTGTTTTCTAGTCCGGCAGAGTGGACGTGCCTTAAACAAGTACCAATCAGTTTCTTCTCCCCGCAAAGCATCATTCAAGTTAAGATGACATCTGATGTACCCGCCCCTTTTGAGGGCAGTCCTAATATTGACACACTAACATTCGAGTGTTAAAAAGTGATTCTGTGCACGCGTTTAGTTATCTCATGCGATCCCTTGACGCGTACAGACCGAATCCCAAAGCAGCTCAAAGCAAACTTTAATTTCCAGGTGAGCATCACATTTCTCGTTTCGTCTTCCATTTATCCAAGCGCAAAGCTTCAGCACAAAAAATCTTGGTATACTAGCTGCGCAAGTATAGCGTTGCAGATACAAGAGTTCATTGAAACACTGCATGGAAAAACTCAAATGCAGCCACAAAGATCTAAATTTCTCGATTATATTCTCATGTTTTGATAGTTATTCCTTTTTTTAGTTTTATGTGGACTTGCACTCTTGGAATCTCAATTTATTTCTCTGTGGAAAGAAACGGCCATTTCTTTGTGCTGCGATCACTAAAAAAAAATATATATATATTTATCACATAACAGTAAGCAATACCCATGCCAGCATAGCTAACGGATTTGTTTCCGTAACAGTAAGTAATCGTAAAAGCAAGTAATCATAATTTGCATTTGTTGAAAGTGATTTTTTTATTACAAAGATAGGACGTCAGTGGAAAGAAACGGTATTTTCATTTTGCTGCGATCACTAGAAACATAAAACAAAATATTTATCATAAAACAGTAAACATTATTTATGCCAGCATAGCTAACGGTTTTGTTTCCGTAACAGTAAGTAATCCCAAAAGCAAGTATTCAAAATTTCATTAAAACTTAGTCTAAAATTCTGGAAATTGCAATTGTTGAAAGAAATTGCTGTCGATAAAACTTGGAAGCCGATTTTTTATTGCAAAGATACAACGAAAAAATGATTTTTGCCTCAGTCTCCGAGTTATTTGTCTCAATAGACGTTATGCACTCCTGCTTCAACAAACGAACAATATCTTTGATCCAAGGTGTGTCCGAAAGTCCTGCGGAATCGTGAATTCTCGTCTAACAGGCAAAGGTAATTCGCCTTAACCTCAAAAATGTCGTCTAAAAAAGGAAATGGCGTTCTCTCTGAATAGGTAAATGGTGTCTTACACTGCTTTTAGCTGTCGCAAGAATTCAGCAAACTCACAAATTAAACAAGGTGCGAAGTATTCAGTCAGCTATCGCAGAATTCAATATTGACTATTTCCTGTGTTATAGGCATGGTCTAGAAAAGCCATAGAGTCCGTGTAAATCAATTAGTTACAGTTGACAGTAACATTTCATTGAACAGCCAAGTATTTTCCTCGCTTGTTGTAACTGAGTTGTTCAGGACTCATTTTCAGTAAAAGGTACACGACATTCGTAAAATAACTTTACACATGTTTTTATCTCTCTAGGTATCTTCTAATTTTGCAGAATCATTTTTAAAGATTAAAAGCGTTCAAAATATTGGATTTACACGATAAAAGTGAGTGATATCCGACTGTTATGGAGAGGGAAAACAGACAACAAATATTCAAATATACATTGTAGTGTTCCATTCTAACTGCACGGAATTATTAGGGGTGGTGAATGGTCCTTCAGAAAAAATGCGTGTCTCGCAAAATTTTAGCCAAATTCTAAGGGTCTCGTCGTCTCGAATTTTTTTTGAAGCCTTCTCGGAGTCTCGATTTCTTTTGCAAGGCTAAAAAGCTCTCAAAATGTCTCGGGCTCGCAGAAAAGATATCAGTCTCGCCGTCTCGCAAAGTCTCGCATTTACCATTCGACACCCCTATTATTCTTATCGATCACAAAGTGATTTTCTAATGTGCCAGAGTTAGAAGTTACGTAGTAAACAAGTTACAAATCAGTTTCTTTTCTCTTCAAAGCATCATTCATGTTAAAATGACATCTGGTGTACCGCCTCTTTTTGTAGGCGGACGTCCTAATATTGACTCGATATCATTCGAGTGTAAAAACCTGATTCAGTGCACGCGTTTAGTTATCTCATGCGATCCCTTGACGCGTGCAGAACTGAATCCCAAAGCAGCTCAAAGCAAACTTTAATTTTCAGGTGAGCGTCAAAATTCTCGTTTCGTCTATCACTTATCCAAGCGCAAAGCTTCAAGAAGAAAATCAAGCAAGTATAGCGTTGTAGATACAAGAGTTCACCGAAACATTGCATGCATGGAAAACTCAAATGCTGCCACACAGATCTAATTTTTTTTTTCGATTATATTCGCGTGTTTTGATAGTTTTTTCCTTTTTAGTTTCTTAGAAAACCGCTTGGACTTGCACTCTTTTCTATCATGAGTGGAAAGAAACGGCAATTTCTTCGCTCTGCGATCACTAGAAACTTAAAACAAAATTTGTTTCCGTAACTTTGAGTAATACCAAACTGAAAGCAAGTATTCAAAATGTCATCAAGAATTAGTCTGAAATACTGAAAATTGCAATTGAAAGTGATTGCTGTCGATATAACAAAAGAAATTATCTTTTCCTCAAAACTCGATTTATACGTTTCATTATGCACCCTGCTTTAACAAACGAACACCATTTTTAACTGCGCTACGCAGTTCTTGCTCTGCACGGGGTTTATTATTATTAACTGCGCTGCGCAGTTCTTGCTCTGCACGGGGTTTATTATTAACTGCGCTGCGCAGTTCTTGCTCTGCACGCGGTTTATTAACTGCGCTGCGCAGTTCTTGCTCTGCACGTCCTTTTTTTTTTTTTTTTTTTTTTTTCTCAGTGACCAGACTGATGCCCCCGCTCGGCCAGGCTGGGGTCACGCAAGGTTTAAAAGCTAGAAAACACTTACTAATGGGAAATTTTCAAATGCTTTGGTCTTAATAAGCATGTTTAGCGTGAGATGTCCGATTTTGAAGCATTTTATTCAAACAAAATTCTAAATTTTCATGCCTCGAAAGAAAAATATATTTCAGCGGGCCAGAATCTGTGAATAAATACCATTACGTTGGTGTTAAAGAATGTGCTGACATGACAAGTTTCACTTTCGATCGGCTAGACATCGAGTCACGTAATGTAATCCTTTGGTCTTTACTTAACAAATATATTGTGAAGTATTTCTCTCTTAAGTGTAATCTATTTTTTTGGCTGTACCATTGAAAGGATTTTAGAGATATGAAGAAAAATTCCCTTCACAAACATGCCCTGACCTGTAACGCTTACGTCATTCGGTATGCTAGGGAAATTCCCAATACCATTACTTTGTTGTCAAAGAATGTGCTAGCTGACATGACAACTCTCACTTTGACAACTTTACGTATCCTCTGATCTTTTTCTCCTTTTTTGTCTTTACAAACACTCTTAAGTGTGAATTATTCGATTTTGAAGCGTTTGACTCATGGAAAATGATAAATTTTCACGCTTTCAAAGAGAAATATAATTTAGCGGGACAGAATCTGTGAATAACTACAAATACGTTGGTGTAAAAGAATGTGCTGATATGACAAGTTTCACTTTCGATCGGCTAGACATCGAGTCACGTAATTTTTCATAGCTATTATTAGCTACCTTTCTTATCTTTGCGAATCCTTTAGTCTTTACTTAAAAAATTCAGTGTGAAGTATTTTGAAGCGTTTGAATCAAAGAAAATACTAAAATTTCATGCTTTAAAAGAAAAATACGCTTTAGCGGGCAAGAATTATTTACATTTATTTACATTACGTTTGTGTCCTGGAATGTGCTGGCGTTAACAAATTTTTACTTTCACAAGGCACTGATCGGCAAGAATCACGCAATGCTCTGAAAGGTTTAAATCTGCTACAAACGGAAACTAAACAAATCCTCTGGTCTAAACTTAGCATGGTAAGTGTGAAATATATGGATTTTTTAGCGTTATTTATTTTTGGAGCTGTGTCAGCTATAGGATTTCTGAAATCTGATGGAAAACTACTGAGACAAACTTGCCCTGACTTGCAAGGGTTACGTCATTGATAAATTAATTTTCCGGGGAATTCCCATTCAGCAAAACACAGGTCTAGTGTTCTTCTCAAATTTGATTTAATTATTTGCTCCGATATTCCATTTTCGGAGCTGGTTATTCAATCTTTAAACGGTAATTCAAGACAACACTGGATGCTGATTTAAAAGACTTTTTTGTTTCACGGATCAGGATCGTGGGAATTAAATTTGGCCACCATTAGCATAGGCCATCCCAATAAAATGTTTCGTTTCCCATCGCCCCGTCTCTTGTGATGGTGGGTCGGTCGGTCGGGCAAAAAAAAAAAAAAGGAATGAACACGTTAAGGGGTCTGGGTTCATTTAAGAAGCCAGGAGATGCAGAACCGAAAAATTTTGTTTCAGTCGATCTCGCTGAGAATGTTGGAACAATCGTTAATGCCCTTGGCACGAAACAGCCTTTGAAAAACTTAGTATCGTTGGTTTATTAATGACAAGGACATCACATCATACCAATTGTTGTTAATAAAACAAGTTCAAACAAGATCGTGTGCTTGTAAATTAAAGTACTTGCCTCTTTGACTAGTGAATCTGGATTTTTTTTTTTTTACATTTCGAAAAAAATGGGTCGGTCGGGCGATGGGAAACGAAACATTTTATTGGGATGGCCATATAAGAAAAATGTTTAATTTCGGATGGAACTAGTCAACCATGAAATGTCACGCAAGGTGTTTTCGTTATACCATCTTGTTTGTCAGTCGCAACATTGTTCGACACAGGTAAAGGGGATAAGGGGAGGGGGTGCATTTTTTGTTCTCCCACATGGCTCCCCTAATGTGCTCACGAGACCAGCGCAGTTGTAAGCTCTATGAGCTCTTGTTTTTTTTCGTTTTGTCGGTGACCAGACCCAGACCTCCACTCGGTCGACCTTGAATCACGCGATGTTTAGAAGCTACAAATCAGTAACAAATGGAAATTTTTTTCTTATTTTTGTCTTTACAAAGAATGTTTTGTGTGAGATGTTCGACTTTAAAGCATTTGACTCATGGAAAATACTAAATTTCCACGCTTTCAAAGAGAAATATAATTCAGTAGGCCAGAATCTGTAAATAAATGCCATTACGTTGGTGTCAAAGAATGTGCTCACATGACAAGTTTCACTTTCGATCGGCTAGACCTCGAGTCACGTAATGTTTTAAAGCTATTTTAAGCTACCTTTCAAATCTTTGCGAATCCTTTGGTCTTTACTAAACAAATTTATTGCGTAATCTATTTTTTGGCTGTGTCGTTGAAGGATTTTAGAGATATGAAGAAAAATTCCCTTCACAAACATGCCCTGTACCGCTTACGTCATTCGGTATGCCAGGGAAATTACCCTCTGTGCTAAAAACAGCTTCAGCGTCCGCGCATGGGAATTCGGCCAGAATTTGCATATATGAAAAATTATTAATCGCGGCTGGAACAAGTCAACCATGAAATGTCACACAAAGTTTGTCAGTCGCTGCATTTTTACAACCGCCTATTGTAATACGAAAACCAAAATAAGGGCAAAAATAATACTAACAGTATAGAAACTACAAAACATTGTCATTGGGTCAGTTTTCAAAGAGAAATATAATTCAGTGGGCCAGAATCTGTAAATAAATGCCATTACGTTGGTGTCAAAGAATGTGCTGACATGACAAGTTTCACTTTCGATCGGCTCGAGTCACGTAATTTTTCAAAGCTATTCAGCCACCTTTGAAATCTTTGCGAATCCTTTGGTCTTTACTTAAAACTGTGAAGTATTTTGAAGCGTTTGAATCAAAGAAAGTACTAAAATTTGATGCTTTAGCGGGCAAGAATTTACATTTATTTACATTACGTCTGTGTCCTGGAATGTGCTAGCGTTAGCAAATTTCTACTTTCACAAGGCACCGATCGGCAAGAATCACGCAATGCTCTGAAAGCTTAACTGCTACAAATGGAAACTAACCTAGCATGTTAAGTTTAAAATGTTCGACTTTTTAGCTTTACGTATTTTTGGAGCTGTGTCATCTACGGATTTTTGAAATCTGAAGGAAGACCACTGAGACAAACATGCCCTGACTTGCAAGGATTACGTCATTGGTAAATTAATTCCCCGGGGAATTCCCATTCAGCAAAACACAGGTCTAGTGTTCTTCTCAAATTTGATTTAATTATTTGCTCCAATATTCCATTTTCGGAGCTGGTTATTCAATCTTTAAACGGTAATTCAAGACAACACTGGATGCTGATTTAAAAGATTTTTTTGTTTCACGGATCAGGATCGTGGGAATTAAATTTGGCCACCACTAGCATATAAGGAAAATATTTAATTTTGGGTGGAACTAGTCAACCATGAAATGTCACGCAATGTGTTTTCTTACCATCTTGTTTGTTAGTCGCAACATTGTTCGTCGCGGGTGAAGGGGATAAGGGGGGGGGGGGGGTGCATTTTTTGTTCCCCCCACATGGCTCCCCTAAAGTGCTCACGAGACCAGCGCAGTTGTAAGCTCTAAGAGCTCTTGTTATTTTTCGTTTTGTCGGTGACCTGTACCAAACCTCCACTCGGTCAAGCTCATGTCACGCGATGTTTAGAAGCTACAAATCAGTAACAAATGGAAACATTTTCTTATTTTTTGTCTTTTGAAGTCTGAATGTTTAGTGTGAAATATTCGATTTTGAAGCGTTTTATTCAAAGGAAATTCTAAATTTTCATGCGTTGAAAGAAAAATATATTTCAGCGGGCCAGAATCTGTGAATAAATACCATTTACGTTCTAATTCGCTACGCTCAAACGAACGTAAATTATTTTCTTCTTCAATACTGCAAAAAATACACACCAAGGGAATGATGGTTGGATGCTCAGGCAATCCAACCTACGCGAGACATCACAAAGTAAAAAATATAAGATCTTACCGCGAGAAGGCTAAATTGCTAGTTGGTTAGAACCTCTTGAGAATACTGCGAAATTAGCGTCCGAATCCGCCTTCTTCTTTTCGGCTGACAGTCAATTCTCTTTGCATCTTCTGACACGCAAGCTCGTCCGACTCGTACACATGTAGAGCCGACCACTCGTCTTTGCTTCTATCCGCGAGATTTATCGCCTTCTGCCGCGTCGTTGTGAGCTGTCCTCCTTCCGTTACCAGCTTGCAGACTTCTGACGGTTTATCCAGGCTGATCTCTAGCTGAGCGAACGTTCAACTCAAACAGCTTATAATTACTATGAATTTAAACTACAATGCTTCAATGTCGATTTTCGACTTTCCTCCGAATTCTAATTGACTATCCGAACTAGGACGACAGGTAATTCTTGAACAGGGAGGACACTTAATTGACTAACTCTGGATTTGAAGACTCTTGCTGCAACCATAGGATTACTCAAAACTTCGGGTTTACAACTTCAATGTCAGCATGGAATGCGAAAGCGAGAGGACTGAACAACTCTGAACAGTCTATAAATACCTTATCAAACCAATCAGAGATACCCAAGGGACACGCCCAAGCGGCGTGTCATACACAGCGAAATAAATAACCAAAAACCTGTTAATGAACTGTATTGACTGCATACCAGTAGAAAATACATTTTGTTGGTGTAAAAGAATGTGCTGACATGACAAGTTTCACTTTCGATCGGCTAGACCTCGAGTCACGTAATTTTTCAAAGCTATTGTCAGCTACCTTTCAAATCTTTGTGAAGTATTTTGTAGCGTTTGAATCGAAGAAAATACCAAAATTTCACGCTTTAAATAAAATTAAAACGCTTTAGCGGGCAAGAATTTACATTTATTTACATAACGTTTGTGTCCTGGAATGTGCTGGCGTTAACAAATTTTTACTTTCACAAGACACTGATCGGCAAGAATCACGCAATGCTCTGAAAGGTTTAAATCTGCTACAAACGGAAACTAAACAAATCCTCTGGTCTAAACTTAGCATGTTAAGTGTGAAATATTCGACGTTTTAGCGTTATTTATTTTTGGAGCTGTGTTATCTAAAGGATTTCTGAAATCTAATGGAAAACCACTGAGACAAACATGCCGACTTGCAAGGATTACGTCATTGGTAAATTAATTCCCCGGGGAATTCCCATTCAGCAAAACACAGGTCTAGTGTTCTTCTCAAATTTGATTTAATTATTTGCTCCAATATTCCATTTTCGGAGCTGGTTATTCAATCTTTAAACGGTAATTCAATACAACACTGGATGCTGATTTAAAAGATTTTTTTGTTTCACGGATCAGGATCGTGGGAATTAAATTTGGCCACCATTAGCATATAAGAAAAATGTTTAATTTCGGATGGAACTAGTCAACCATGAAATGTCACACAAGGTGTTTTCTTACACTCTTGTTTGTCAGTCGCAACATTTTTCGACGCAGGTAAAGGGGATAAGGATAGGGGGGTGCATTTTTTGTTCCCCCCACATGGCTCCCCTAAAGTGCTCACGAGACCAGCGCAGTTGTAAGCTCTAAGAGCTCTTGTTATTTTTCGTTTTGTCGGTGACCTGCACCAAACCTCCACTCGGTCAGGCTCATGTCACGCCATGTTCAGAAGCTACAAATCAGTAACAAATGGAAACATTTTCTTATTTTTTGTCTTTACAAAGAATGTTTAGTGTGAAATATTCGATTTTGAAGCGTTTTATTCAAAGGAAATTCTAAGTTTTCATGCGTCGAAAGAAAAATATATTTCAGCGGGCCAGAATCTGTGAATAAATACCATTACGTTGGTGTAAAAGAATGTGCTGACATGACAAGTTTCACTTTCGATCGGCTAGACCTCGAGTCACGTAATTTTTCAAAGCTATTATCAGCTACCTTTCAAATCTTTGCGAATCCATTAATCTTTACTTACAAAATTCAGTGTGAAGTATTTTGAAGCGTTTGAATCGAAGAAAATACTAAAATTTCACGCTTTAAATAAATACGCTTTAGTGGGCAAGAATTGACATTTATTTACAATACGTTTGTGTCCTGGAATGTGCTGGCGTTAACAAATTTTTACTTTCACAAGGCACTGATTGGCAAGAATCACGCAATGCTCTGAAAGGTTTAAATCTGCTACAAACGGAAACTAAACAAATCCTCTGGTCTAAACTTAGCATGTTAAGTGTGAAATATATGGATTTTTTAGCGTTATTTATTTTTGGAGCTGTGTCATCTATAGGATTTCTGAAATCTGATGGAAAACCACTGAGACAAACATGCCCTGACTTGCAAGGGTTACGTCAATTGCTAAATTAATTCCCCGGGGAATTCCCATTCAGCAAAACACAGATCTCGCGTTCTTCTTAAATTTGATTTAATTATCTGCTACAATATTCCATTTTCGGAGCTGGTTATTCAATCTTTAAACGGTAATTCAAGACAACACTGGATGCTGATTTAAAAGATTTTTTTGTTTCACGGATCAGGATCGTGGGAATTAAATTTGGCCACCATTAGCATATAAGAAAAATGTTTAATTTCGGATGGAACTAGTCAACCATGAAATGTCACGCAAGGTGTTTTCTTACCATCTTGTTTGTCAGTCGCAACATTGTTCGACGCTGGTAAAGGGGATAAGGGGAGGGGGGTGCATTTTTTGTTCCCCCCACATGGCTTCCCTAAAGTGCTCACGAGACCAGCGCAGTTGCAAGCTCTAAGAGCTCTTGTTTAACCAAGGTGTGTCCAAAAATTCTGAATCGTGAACTCCTCTGACAGGCAAAGGTAATTCGCCTTAACCTTGAACAACATATCGTCTAAAAAAGCAAATTGGTAAATGGTGTCTTACACAGCTTTTAGTTGGCGCAAGAATTAAGCTAATCAAAAATTAAAAAAAGTTGCGAAGTTTTCAGTCAGCTATCATGGCTATCGCAGAATTCAATATTGACTATTTCCTGACCCATGTGTTATAGGCACGGTCTAAAACGGCCGTAGAGTTCGTAAAAATCAATTAGTTACAGTTTACATAAACATCTCACTGAATGGCCAAGTATTTTCCTTTCTTGTTGTAACTGAGTTGCTTAGGACTCATTTTCAGGAAAAGGAACACGACATTTGTGAAATAACTTTACTAATTTTTTTATCTCTCTTGATATCTTCCGATTATGCAGAATCATTTTTAAAGATAAGAAGCGTTCAAAATATTGGATTTACACGATAAAAACGTTGTTTTAGATTTATGTCTGATATTAAGATTTAAATAAACTTGTCACGAAAAAAGACCACACTACTTAAATTCCAACAAGTTCTTGCCTTAAAAGAAAAAAGAAAAAAGTCTACATAACTGAAACTCCCAACAACAAGGTTTTGTCTCAAAATGAACCCAAACAGATGTATGCAATCGTTTCGAAACGAAAGACGAACCTCAATTTTTAGGCAAGCCCCTAGCCGGCGAATCTAGCCGCCTCTCTTCGCTCCCGCAGGCTAGCAATCCCCTGTCCACAGTGGTAAGCGAACTGTATTTAGCTTAGGGGGGGAGGGTGAATTCTAGAAGAAGCTGCAGTTGCAATGGCTCTCAAGCTTTCGGAAAGTTTTAATCAACATTCAGAGTCGGTTCATGAAATTTTCACTTGCTTCCTGTCCAGCCCTCGCTCTTCATGGCATAAACTTCAAACAAGCATTACCGCACCCTCCCCTGCAAAGGCTGGGTTTGCAACATTTGTCGCTTCTGAGAAAGTTTGAATTTCGCGCTCGGTGAGCTGGCTACCCCTCAGTGATTCCTAACCTTTGTCTTACGAACAATAGAGACCCTTTCTTTAAAACAATAGATAAGGCCATAAAAGAAGCGAAAGCTAGACTGGTTCAGCCAAAATCCTAAACAGAAGTTTGATACGTATTCTATTTAGGGCGCAGGCGTCCCAAACTCATGATTCGAGAAAATAATTTATGTACGGTAAGCGTATGAATGATTTATGTAAGGGTATGAATGATTTATGTAAGGGTATGAATGATTTATGTAAGCGTATGAATGATTTATGTAAGGGTATGAATGATTTATGTAAGGGTATGAATGATTTCTGTAAGCGTATGAATGATTTATGTAAGCATATGAATGATTTATGAAAGAGTATCCAGTGTGACGTGACTACTTGAAGTGTGCGGTGTCACTATTTAGGCCGTTGGGAATTCGAGCGCTCTAAAAGTTTTGTATGGAGTTTAAAACACACCTTCTCTTGGTTTCTGTTGTCCTTTTGGGCCATTTCATCGTGTTTGGGGGGCTTAGAGGTTTTTGTCTTATAAAGGCTACGACAAAAACCTCAAAACCCCCAAGTATTGCAAGATACTTTGAGTACCTTTCCGCTGTCTTTCCAAGAAAGAAGTTTGCGTTTATTTGTTCTGGGACCAGCGGTTCACTATGTTCGAGTAAATTCTGTCTTCAGCAAAGATCTTACAAAGTGCCCTTTCTCTCTCACTTTTATGGCAAAGATCACTCTTCATTGCTTCAGGCATGATCATGACCACTTTGGTTACTACAATTATAAAGTTTTTTACGTTTTTCTTTAAACGTTGTTCAGTTCGCAGTTCTCTCCGCCTCGACTCAAACCTCATTCCCAGTTTTTATATTCGGGTAGGCAATGCACGTGTCATCTCACTCAATTTCATGACTCTCGTACCAATAGTCTTCGTTCCTTACTGCGCAAGCTTGACGGAACGATCCCTGGTCAAAGAGAACAAATACCCATTCTCGTCCCCATAGCCCTTTCGTTTCTCTTAGCCGGCTGGGCCTTGGCACGAGGAAACAAAGGGCTCTGGGGACACAGGATTTCCAGTCCTAGATTCTAGGACTTCCGGTCTTCATGTATGCAGTCACGACGTTACAAAAGAATGTATGAGAGAGTCGTTACGTTTTCGACTTCCGTTTAGGAATTCTTTGTTCCAAACAGCCAATCAAAAAAATTCGAATTAATTCAAAAATCCTATGTCCCCAGAGCCCTCCGTTTTCTCGTGCCAAGCCGGCTAAGAGAAACGAAAGGGCTATGGGGACGAGAATGACAAATACCATGGGTACAAGGATGGCGCAACCTCGTCCCCAGGGTCTTCTCGGCGATGATTTTTCAAAATGGCGGCTCGACTGCCATTTTGAAAACGGAGAAGACCCTGGGGGCGAGGTTGAGGATGACCCGGTTGAAGGCGCTTGAAATTCAACCCTGCTGGTAGGAAAATTCATGAGGACTGCTAATAGAAGTTTTTCGTCCGACTTGACTTTGTTCCTTCTTCATTTCTGCGTAAAGCAGAAACAGCTAAGTTGTATCATCCTTTTGTTTTAACAGCATGATGCAAGCTTTCATGTTGATGGCGTTACTCGTTCCTGTCACGCAAGGTGTAACAACCTATAACACTGGCAAGGGAACACTGTACACGCTCAAGGTGGTACAAGATGTGGCGCTGGAACGTTCAAACTCGAACATGAATTGGTTGCAGTACCTCTTGGTATCCAAGCACCCGCAGTTTGCCAACAAGCGTTCCCTGGTGCAGTTTGAGAATCTTCCAAGTGCCTGCGAATTAATCAAGATAAAATCTGCAAAGATGTACTTGTACTATGTCTACGCGCACAAGCCTAGCTGGCATCCCATCACCACGACTCCTTACATCCCTCGCTATATGCAGGCGCACTTGGTAAAAAAATCCTGGGTGGAGTCTCAGGCCACCAGCACCAAGCGCTCTTCCAGTGCGAACTGGTCCTCTCCATGGCTGGGTCTGGATGGCACCGACGCCGAGGCAATCCCTCAGGATTGGAATCCGGTTACAATCTTCCCCCACCCCGGCTCCTTCTCCCGCTTCGTGGAGTTCGACATCACACCGGCAGCAAAAGCCTGGCGCAGCGGCGTGCCTAACAACGGCCTGATAATCCGCGCAGTCAACGAGCTGGAGCCAGGGAGAGGCATTCGCTTTGCCAGCGACACGTACAGCGATGCTTCCAAGCGTGCCTTTGTTCGAGTGCTCTGTGCACCGTGAAGCCGTGAACAAGCATTGCATTCCCCATCAAGCAAACGTGAAGAGTAGTAGTAGAATAGATAACGTTTGTGGGGATTATTTGTATCTGCTTTCAAGCATTACAAATAAAATGACCTAAAAGTGTGACAGAAAACGCGTGTTTTGTTTCTTCAAAACATACGGGCATATGTAAGTACGCGACCTCCAAAAACTCTTGGCTTGACTGTTTTACCAATTTTGCTAAGTTATGGAACAGTTATGGATGCTCTGCTCGTGCGCGCTTTCAATTGCGGCGAAATGAAGTTTTGCAAACGCTAGCCCTGAACTTTATTGGAAATATGTCTGCCTAGAAACCTCACAAGCCAAGCGGAGAGTTTTCTACATTAAAAAAACTAAACATTACTTCTTTAAGCAATAGACCGTACTTTCTAAGGGTTGTCCAGCGTAATAAAACCACGCGGGATGTTGGAAGAGAATTCAGTGACTGGAATATTCAGAAAAATTTTAGTTCACGATGCTTTAGATAAGTCTAAAGTTACAAAGAAGAAGAAAACATGACGGTATGAAATGTTTTAATGAGCAAACAGGAGATAAGAATTATATCTTTTTTACCGTAACGATTTTTCAGTAGTTCTAGGCGACATTTGAACTTTTATATTTATCTTACAGGATATACCTTATTTCTAGTTTTCAGCTCCAGTTTTTTTATACTTTCGTGGCTGGTCTGACACGCATGTTTCGTCTCCGCCAAGAGACTCTTCAGAGACCTTTCGGTGAAAGCTAACTCGTCGAACATCGCGTTCGAAGTCCCGCTAGCGTCAAAATGATGGTGCAATCTGGCCTTACATCGCGTAAGCATTCCCAATTGCGTAACGTGTAAAATTGTTAAATACTTTCGTGGCTGGTGTGACACGCATGTTTCGTCTCCGCCAAGAGACTCTTCAGAGACCTTTCGGTGAAAGCTAACTCGTCGAACATCGCGTTCGAAGTCCCGCTAGCGTCAAAATGATGGTGCAATCTGGCCTTACATCGCGTAAGCATTCCCAATTGCGTAACGTGTAAAATTGTTAAATACTTTCGTGGCTGGTCTGACACGCAGACAAATCCCGCTAAGTATTTGCTGTTTCTTGGAACTTTTATTCTGTAGCAAGCTCTGCTCAGTGTTCTCACGTACCTTAATAGCTCGTTTGACGACTGTCAGCTGTCAGTAATTTCGTGCTTATTTTTCGTTGCTGCTAATTTTCAATTTCTAATATTACGTTTTCTCATTAAAATATTTTGTACCGTTACGTTTTTTCTTCTAAAATTTATGTGATAAGAAATAATTTTTATGTTATTTTTAAATGTAGAAAACTCTGCCTTCCCTCTAAAATATACATGAATCTTCGAAGATGCCTCTGCTGTCAGTGATTAACCACTTTTTTTCCTGTACAATGCTGCCGCGGTAGACACGAGCTTCCTTTTCCTTGGAAGCGCACAAGATTTCTACGTGCGAATTTTGGAGATTTGACACATTTGTAGTTTAATAACCTTTATTTGAAAACATATTTCCCTTCACAATTCGCTCTTGTTGATGTTTAATGAAATACCGTTGACGATCGAGTTATTACCTCCGTGTCTCTGGGTAGATTTATTTGCATACTGCACGCATAGAACTGTCACTTTTGCATGTGAAAATTTCTTACTACCTCATCTTCGCCTCTGCACTGAGAGCTACACGAAAATGTAGACAAAATCCTGTGTCATAATTTTTTCAGTGACCTGAAAAAGACTTCAAAGAAAAAAAATAAACCACAGATTTCGAAAGAGAGTAGCTCGAGAACAAGACCCCTCCATCTTTTCAGATTAGAGTAGACTTTTAGCCAAGAGCGAGCATTCCAATATCAATTTTTCTACACTATCGCCAATTTTTTTCTCGAGGACAAAAGATTCGGCTAAACCATAAGAACCTTAGCCAGTTTAAGAACCTGTCAGGCTAAAAGCACTTAACAAGAAAAACTAATAATAACGTTAATCGACGTTTCGATGTATCGAACATCATTTTCAAGATTAAAAAGTTTTTAAGTGTTCAAGTTGTTAAGAGTTGAGTTTTGAAAAATAATTAAGTTTCATTCCAATGTGCGTGTAAGTGGAACTGGAAACTCTTCGTTGACGAGTGTGAGGCTATAAAATTAACGTCCTCTAACCTCCGTTATCCACCAAAGATTATTGACACCACCATCAACACATTCATTACAAGTCTAGCTACAGGAAGAACACAGAATGTTACAGCACACACAAGTGAGAGCAATGACACAATTCCAGAAGTGATGTTTTCCCTTCCCTTTGTTAATCAGAAAACCACGGAAAACACAAGGAGACAACTACACAGCCTTGGTTCAAAAATCGGCGTTTCCCTGCAACCCGTGTTTACGCGCAAGAAAGTCGGTGACATCCTCAAGACTAGAGAACCGACTAAACCGAAGATTGCTAACGAGCAATGCGTTGTTTATTACTTTTAATGTGGTCTATGCGAAATGAACTTTGTCGGCTTCACAAATCGACACCTGCATCAACGCATTAACGAACACGCCAGATCAACGTCTTCAATTGGAAAACACATCAAACAACATCATGGGATCGAGCATTTGAACATCGCGGACAACTTCTCAGTTCTCCGGAAATGCCGAAATAAGTTTGAATGTTTATTATACGAAATGCTGTACATCAAAGACCTGAAATCTTCACTCAAAGTGCAATCGAACTCGATTCGCGCGAAGTTATTTACAGATGACTAATATATTTAGATAACCAACACGCACATTGGAATGAAACTTAATTATTATTCAAAACTCAACTCTTAAAAACTTGAACACTTAAAAACTTTTTAATCTTGAAAATGATGTTCGATACATCGAAACGTCGATTAACGTTATTATAAATTTTTCTCGTCAGGCTAAAATTTGCAAATTTGATACCATTTTTATAAGAACCAATTGGGCCTCAAATTTGGAAACAGGTTCTTATTTTCTAAAATTGATTAAAAAGGTTTACTTTTGTGTAATGAGTTTGGACAAAGCAGTACTGTGCATGTATATAATGTCATAGTAAATGATTAAAGCTTCATTTTCTGTAAAGTCAGTAATTCGGCAAATAACCTACGAAGAAATACAAATTTCGCCAGTCAGTGAAATTTGTTAACTTGCAAACTTTCCGTGCAGTCCTTATTTACTCTCGCGAAAAATGACTCCGGCCAATTTCCTCGTGAAAGTACTTTTAAAACATTGAACAAATTTTCTGCTTTTCACCGATTGTCATTTTCCTTTCCTTTCATTTGACTATTATAACTTATTACTTTTTAAAAATTTTTGTCGTGTTGATCAGTAAAATTCTAAGCGTGTAGCTTAACCTGTGTCTTATTCTTTTAGTCAGGTACCCAGGAGTCCAAAATGTGACACCCACGGGCATTTTGGTCTGATTTTTGGCAACATAGCTATTTTTACTAAATCGAGTACGCTGATTTCGAAAATCAATGTTGCCAAGTTCACGGCGGTCAAACGCAAAAGTTGACGTCACATCCGGTCTTCGCCGCCTCGAACTTTCGACTTGAAAGTGGGCAAACTTTTGTAAGAAATTGTTAAAGAAACAGTACGGTGAAGGAACAGTTCAAGCTGGGACACTCAGTGGAGATGAATTATCAAATTTCCAATCCATAAGCGGCGTATAAACCTTAACTTTCCAGGGACGGCGTTAACTTTAAGAAAAATTTAAGACTTTGTATGGAAAATTTTGGCGTGAATTACGCAGGAACTGCGCACGCGCGCTGCGTTTGACCGCTGTGTGGTTGCCAAGCTTAGTTCTTGCGTCAAGATGATGTTTTGATGCATTTAATTATGACGTCATTGTCCAAATAAGGAATTTTCTTTCCTTTAGCTATTTTAAGCATAATTCTTCCAGAAATTCGTTTAAAACATTATTAGTATACTGTAAAAATAATTTTAAGAATTTTCTGACAGTTTTTATACCGTTTCTATGAATATCAAGTCGTCCAGTGAGAATTGACCACGCCCTCTCATAACAATTCACTTTATCACGGGTATCATAGTGTTATCATTTGTTGAAAAATGAATGTGATTCTTGTATTAATAGAAAGTTGTAATTGAATTGCTCCACAAACATCAGCGATGTTTCACATACACCATAACGACTGCTTTTATCCAGAAAGAGAGTGGCAAGGAGAGACAGAAGCAAGATAATGAAGCTGAGAATTCTCTACATCTCCACACAACAAAATTCGGGTTGTTCTTGTCACGGACAAATAAGACATTGCAAAACAATGCCAAGAAAGATCTCGTGACTCTAGAAATAAAACAAGATCTTTCGATTGGACAGTCTCAGCTTGAACGATTCGTGGAAGGGTGCCTACTGTCTTCAGACAGAGAGGAAGAACGGGAACGGGAAGAAGGGATGGAAGACAAACTTTCGTGACCCTGTTCGCAAGAATAATCCACCTCTATTTGCCAGCCTTTATGAGGTCAAAAGTGCTGCAACTAGCCCCAAAAAGAGTAAGACTTTAAATTTGCATGAAAACCAGAGTATTCTATGTTGTCTTGTGACGGTGTATGAAGGCAGGCGCGAGATAAACATGCAAGCCATATTGTAGCATCTGAGGTATAATGCCGGTGCCACTGTTTCTCGCAGAAATGAACCCACAAGTGTGAAACAAGTCAATTTTAGCAGACGTTCTCAGAGAAAAGGTCAAGTGCCTAGAGTCAGTTTGTTCTTCGATGGCTTCGCCCTGGTGGCAGCATACTAATTATGGTGGCAGCTATTGGCAAACCAAAAAATGCAAATGCTTTCGGTGGCTTTGCGGAATGTTACGTGTACACTGTTTTACGGAAAGGTCCTGGATGTGTTACTCAATGGGAGGCACTCCATAAAAGCAACGACAAGAAGACGACGCCCCGAGAACACGGCGCGGCCTGTGGGCAGAGTCATTGAAGTACGTAAGAAGTTCAGTTGCGGCCAATGAACACGGGGGGGGGAGCACTTCCTATAAATGGGCTAATGGGGATGTGCCGCTGGATGGGGTCGCATTTTCACGACTGGACTGACCATAATGGGCTCGCCTTTTCAAGCACTTTTTATAGGGTGACTAGAATGGGGCTACACTTTTCCGGGATTTTAAGAGTAAGAAAATTCTGGCAAGTTGTGATTTATAAACGGAAAGATTCGCCAAAAAATTGCTGTTGTTCAATATTTGACAAACGGCTCCCAGAAAGTGACAAAGTTGGGGTCGTGAAAATTACATTCACCCAAAAGTGACTAATAAGATGGGGTCTATAATTGGCCATAGAATATGACTATAATGGGGTAGGGGTTCTGAGAGGCCAGCGGCACATACCCAACAAAAATTGACCCAAGTACCCCCCCCCCCCCCCCCGGGCCGATGAAGTGGCGAGCATTTTTGGCGCACTAGGAGACAACAAAGCGGACTTCGCACGAATTCTCTCAGATGAACTTATCTCGCAGGCACTGACTCTCTTTGACTGACAGTCTTAGCAGGCATGTCGACAACATAATACTTCTTGTTACTTCTTCTGGCACATCGATCGCGCTAAGCTCTCATCAACAGTGTGGATATGGGCAGAACCTTCAGAGAATCCAACGTAAATAACTTTAGAGAATGTCTCAGTAAATCTTCCTGATAACTCGTCATCAAGTTTATTGTTTCCATCTCACACCATCACCGGCTGTAACAGCACCTCTTTCATCTGTGGAGAGTTTTCACAGAACACTTTGTTCTTCTCTCCTCGGTCGGCGAAGATGTCCTCAAAGCTGACACCACTACCTCCGCAGAAAACGTTTGCTTGTTGAATGTATAATATGGTCTTTTACATGAGAGTTTTCGTCGCGGGATGACTTTCGTCCCGGGATGAATTCATCTCGGTGTCTGGTCATTGTCTTGTTACTGTCTACATGATTTCGTCCCGGGATGAGTTATATCTTCCCAGGATAAACTCATCACCGGGATGAAATGTCATCCCGGGATGAAACGTGAAACAAAAAAGGCCCTGTAAACAGTCTTTCCGGGATGAAATTTATAGTAATGTATGCACGGGTGAGATGAACTCAACTCGGGCGGGACGACTTACACCCCAGCATCTCGGGATGAACACGCTCATATAAAATGAAAATTATTTCATCCCGGGACGAAACTCATCTCAATCTGACCACTGACTATATATGTGCCTCTTCGCTATGAATTTAGAAAATCGCATGTCATGTGCACTGGGCTGTGCAGATGCACCAAGACCGACGCTAATTGCTATATCAACCTGCGCTAAAGCGCTTTAAAGAAACTTGTTTTAAAAGCAATATTAGTTCAGTGTTTTTGAAAAAGTTCAGAAGATATATTAAAAATATTTATAATATTGATTAAAAATATTATAGACAGATTTGAACGTGAGAGCAAGGAGCAATGTTATGATCATTTTAAATTCGTTAATTTTACATGCGTTCAACCAAAGACTTTATCATGAGCCTAAAACAGACAAAGTGCATTTTGAAATAAGTTAGATTCAGCAATATACAAGACAAACAATAAAGTTTTATCTCTAACTATAACAACGATGATATATTACGACATTAACTATGATGTTATTTCCATTTATTTTACCACAAAACTTACACGAAATGCTGAAACAAGGGAAACTTGATATATGAAAATTGTAATGGCGTCATTCTTGATGCTCGCTAGCTCGTAGCTCCAGCGTGGCAAGACGACAACATTTTTCTTTCTTATTGCAACTACAGTGTTTTGTTAATACAAAAAATCGCATTTGTTCTTTGACAAAATAACAAAACTACACCAGTGATAAGGTTCCCGTGATAGGGTGAATTTTGTTTGAGAGGGCGTGGTAAATTGTCACTGAAGGGCTTTATTATCACAGAAACAGCGTAAAAACTCTCAGAAAAATCTTAAAATCATTTTTACAGTACACTAACAATGCTTTAAATGAATTTCTGGATGTATTATGCTTAAAATAGCTAAAGGAAAGAAAAGTCCTTATTTGGACCATGACGTCATAATTAAATGCATCAAAACATCATCTTAACGCACGAATTAAGCTTGGCAACATTGATTTTCGAAATCAGCGTACTCGATTTAGTAAAAATAGCTATGTTGCCAAAAATCAGATCAAAATGCCCATTGGTGTCACATTTTGGACGTCTGGGTACCTGACAATTTCAGCCGCTTTGATTTTTTGACCGAGTCATTCGATGAGTGTGTTGAGAATAACCAAGTATTTGATCTCGAAATTTTAACAAGGTTTCTATTTCTTCGAGAAATGTTTTCTATAGTTTAGTATTCTATAAATGCAATAGACCGCACTTTCCAGGGGTTTACTGGCGTAATAAAACCACTTGGGATGTTGGAAGAATACTCTAAAAGCATGTAAATCACTCACCTAATGCTCGTCACTCCTTCGTAGACGTTCTTTGGGCTCGTAACGCGTTTTCTCCCCTACGAACGTCTGCTTAACCGAGCTTCCACTTCTGTTCGTCGGCGGTTTGCCTTTGTTATGAAAAAACGAATCAGCACCCGTCTATCGTATTACAGAAGTTCGTGGGGAAGAAACGCGTGACGAGCCCAAAGAACGTCTGCGAAGGAGGCTAATGATTTACAAGCTTTTCTCGTGTTCTCCTAGTCCAGTCACTGAATTCTCTTCCAACATCCCGCGTGGTTTTATTACGCAGGTCAACCCTTAGAAAGTACGGTCTATTGCTTAAAGAAGTAATGTTTAGGTTTTTTAATGTAGAAAACTCTCCGCTTGGCTTGTGAGGTTTCTAGGCACTTTTATTCTAGCGATAGCACGCTCTGCTCAGTAATGGAGAAACGCACTAGGCATGCGCTGTTTCTAGGCAGCATTCTGGCGCTAGCAAGTTCTGCTCAGTGATCGCACGTACCTTAATAACTCATTTGACAACTGTCAACTGTCAGAATTTTCTGTTTTCTCATTACAATATTTCATTCCGTCACGTTTCTATTCTTTGTAACTTAAGACTTATCAAAAGCATCGTGAACTAAAATTTATCTGATAAGAAATAATTTTTAGGTATTTTGAATGTAGAAAACTCTGCCTTCCCTGGAGAAACGCCGTTTGGCATATGCTGTTTCTAGGCAATATTCTCTCGCTAGAAAACTCTGCTCAATGATCGGGTTTACCTTTATGGCTCATTTGTCAACTGTTAACTGTCAGCTGTCATTTTTGTTTTTCTAATTAGGTAATTAGGACCCCTTAAAAGAGAGAACGTCGAAGATCGTATCCGCAACAGAGTACCAACTACTAACGGAGATCTGACTTGACGCAGAAGAGGTTCATCAAAGAAGAAATAATTGCAGTGCAGTAAGTTACGTCTTTTATTATGTTTATAAGACTCTCTCCTCCGCAGAGGCCTCTCTCTTTTTTCGTAAGGGCTGGGAAATACGGTTAAAAGTGAGCGCGCGGGATGTAGTACCTCTCGAAGTATAAACCAATTAGTAATCATAAGTTAATGATCGAACTAGGCAGATATAACAATACGCCCAGACATAATTGCTGGTTTTCACTGTCACGCAATCAAAAAATAAATTCGAAACCATTCAACAACAGAAGCTATGAATTTCAACTATTATAGATGATAAATAGATAAACAATTTCTCCAAGTTTCGGGTCTGTGCGGTGTACCGTTCGCGATTTATTTTCCGAACCTTTCCACGCAAATTTATAAAGCTTAGTATGGAGCCGCCATCACTGTGTCCTGCTGAGGGACACAGTAATGGCCGCCGTGATGTCAGAGTAACCATCTGGAACTCAATTCTGTTTACAACAGCGGCCATCCTTGGCTTAAGAGCTAGTACACTTTCATATAAACACCACTTATTATATCTGAAATGTTCATTCTGCACAAAATGGAAAGGAAAGGCCTTTTTTCAAACAAAACAGCTTTGTCACGGCACTCAGCTTGATGTCACATACGACGGAGAACTCAAATATTCAAAATGCTCTGTTTTAAAAACGAATGACACTATCGATCTGGAAATTTGCAAAACTATATATTTTCAGTTTATCTTTCGCCTAATGACAACGGAAATTTAGCAGGCCTAGTGAATTTTGATTTCAGAATTTTATGACGTAACATGAAAACCCGGTCTGTGATTGTAATAAAACCGAAGATGAAATTCATTTTCTCTTTTATTGTTCCAAATATACAACAATAAGACATAACTTTTACAAGAAAATAAAACCTATCATCTTAAATGTCAGCCAGCTACCAGTGCCTGACTTGATTATAGAATTAATGAATTCTTCCGATTATTTTGTGACCATACAATTGATTAAATTTATATCATCTTGCTTTGATTTACGTAACAAAATACTATCAATGTAATTAATTTTATATGTAATCTTTTTTTTATTATGTTATTGTTTTATTACCAATTTTTATTATTATTATTACTTAATAAGTTTACGCTTTTGCAATATTGTAACAAATTTACAGTCATGCAAATAAAGCTTGTTGTTGTTCTGTGGTCGCAAGCTGAATTCGATTTGACATAACTATGTTTTTTGAGTTATTCTCCCACAACATTTACTTTTTATTGCTGCGTTTTCTATGATTTATACATGGAGATGTGTTGCACTCAGTGCTACAAAATGTAAATTTGACAGCTGCTGAAGGGTTATTTTTAGGGACTACACGAATTTGGCAATGTTGTGCAAACACGCACAAACTCGACCTACGCTCTTTTTGACCAGCTTTTGGGGACAATCGACCTGCGCTTGACTTCCGCTTGAATTTCGCATGCCAAACTTCCAAAAGCAGGCTTGATTAACTCCTTGGTGTTTTACTTCTTTTATTGTTAAAAAGGCAAGCAAAATCGATTCGGTAAAAAAGCCCTCGAGAATCGCTCGTTTCGTCAGGCTTGTCGCTAGCTAAATCCTGAAATTAAAAATACACTGAATAGCGCCTACAACTCACAAAAAATCATACTGGCCAATCGGAGACATGTAGTTATGTTGAGTCCCTTACTGCGTTGGAAAGTGTGTTTCGTCCAAACTCACTGTATTTAGCTTAGGAGGGTTTGAATTCAAGAAGAAGCTGCAGAGTGGTTTTATTGAAACGTAATTTTTTGCTTGCTTCCTGTCCAGACCTCGCTCTTCATGTCACAAACTTTCCCACCCCACTTCCTTTAGATGAGTCCAAGCTACAACAAGCATTACCGCACCCTACTCCGCAAAGGCTGTGTTTGTAACACTTGTCGCTTCCGAAGAAATTTGATTTCGCTTTCGGTGAGCTCGCTACACGTCCAGCCAAAATCCTAACCACAAGTTTGGTACGTATTCCATTTAGGGCAGAGGCGTCCGAAACTCACGATTCGAGAAAATTATTTATGTAAGCGTACGAATGATTTATATAAGCGTATCGGGTGGGACGTGAACTTGAAGAGCGCGGTGTTGTGTTACAGTTTAGGACGTTGGGAATTTGAGCGCTCTATGAGACTTTGTGTGGAGTTAAAAAGAACGTGGAATAAAAGCGCTCGACGAAATAAAATTTTACTTTCATTAAAAAAAAATCAAGCAAATGTACTCACTTTTCTTGGTTTCTGTTGTCCTTTTAGGCTATTTCATCGAGTTTAGTGTTTTTGAGGTTTTTGTCTTAATAATGAAGGCTACGACAAAAACCTCAAAACCCACCAAAATTCAATTACAACAGAGAATTTCGCCGCCCAAGTGAGTCTTTATGTAGAAATATAGCATGATAAATTTTGCATTAACTGAAATACTCGGAAAAAAATCCGAGTTCCAGATGGGATTTGAACCCACGACCCTCCGTGTTCTAGGACAGATGCTCTACCATTGAGCTACTGGGACTCTGTGGCGAGCAAGGGTGAAATGTGGGTCTTGACTAGAACCGCATCACGCAGCCAATGACATAGTCAAATCAGTACAAGTACAGTATGCTTTAATGTGACTGCGCGATGCAGTTATGAGTCCTATGTATGTGTACTTGTACTGATTTGACTATGTGACTGCGTGATGCGGTTCTAGTCAAGACCCACATTTCACCCTTGCTCGCCACAGAGTCCAAGTAGCTCAGTGGTAGAGCATCCGTCCTAGAACACGGAGGGTCGTGGGTTCAAATCCCATCTGGAACTCGGATTTTTTCCGAGTCTTTCAGTTAAAACAGAGAATTTGTTGTAAAAATTGAGGCGCAAGACATAGAAGGGAGTCGTTTAGTTTGCAGTTCTCTCCTCCTCAACTCAAACTAGGGCTTTCCACAAGTTGCTCGGCAACTTTTTGGCAACTTTTCATGTTTCGAGCAACTTTTTCCCCTTCGAGCAACTTTTTCTCTCTCGAGCAACTTTTTGCATTTTAAGCAATTTCCAGACCGAAGATCTCCGAGGATAATCCGAGTGTTGTTCAAAGGCAATACGAACGTTTCCGAAAATTTACGAAGTTTGCCGAAGATTTTCGAGGAACATCTGAAGACGTTCCACCTTTCGGCTCTTCTGCATATTAAAACATTACAAAATTCGTCACAAACATGACGTCATCGATATCATCACGATTTTTCTCAGTTAAAGAATTCAGTTAAAGAATTTCTTCTTTTGCTGTAAAAGTGCATAAAACTGCTTAGAAATCTTACTCTCAAAGGGAAATAAGCATATATTTAGAGAAATTCTCTTGATTAGAAGCAGCGTTTTGGATTTTTTGGAGCAACTTTCGAGCAACTTTTATTATCAGAAGCAACTTTTCTGTATTTTTGGAGCAACTTTTGAGCAACTTTTTGAGAAATTACGGGCAACTTTTTTGGAAATCTCGAGCAACTTGTGGAAAGCCCTAACTCAAACTGCTGATGTTCGGTCTCATCCAATAAAATTCTAACTGTGAAGCGCATTGAGCTTTGTAAATGCGCTATATAAGCAACTATATCATTCATTCAAACTTCATTCCCAGTGTTTATATTCGGGCGGGCAATGCGCCTGTCATCTCACTCGGTTTTAACCTTTAGTCTTCGTTCCTTACTGCGCAAGCTCGACGAACCGACCGCTGGTCAAAGAGAACAAATACCATGATTACATCACGTTCAAGTTCACAGCGTCAACGCAAAAAATTGACGTCACTTCCGGTTTTCAGGGCTTCGAACTTTCTGAGTTTGTAGGAAAATGTTAAAGAAATTGCACGGTGGAAGAAAAGTTCACGCTCGGAAACTCGGTAAAGATAAATTATTAAATTTACAATGCATAAGCAGAGTATAAATCTTAACTTTTAGGTATGGCGTTAACTTTTGGCTTTAAAGCGAAAGTTTTAGCAAATTTAAAACTTTGTATTCGCTTTTTTCACGATCCCATAATACATCTTGTTTTATTTAAATAACCCCCCAAAATTTTTGCATAAGCATTGTTTTCAATTTCTCTGGGGACGATTGCACGTCCCTGTAAATCCCAAGAGAAATTGAAAACAATGCTTATGCAAAAATTTTGGGGGGTAAACAAGATGTATTATGGTAACGGTGAAAACAGCGAATGAAGTATTTTGGCGGGAATTGCGCACGCGCATGGTGTTTGACCACGGAGTGGGGTTCAAGGATGACCCGGTTTACGCTTGTCATTCAACCCTACTGGGAGGAAATTTCATGAGGACTGCTGATCAAACTTTTTTTCCGACTTGACTTTCTTCCTTGATCATGTCTGCGTAAAGCAGAAACAGCTAAGTTGTATCATCCTTTTGTTTTAACAGCATGATGCATATGATTGGCGTGGGACCCTTCCTGTTGATGGCGTTACTCGCTCCTGTCACGCAAGGTGTAACCACTTACGACACTGGCAACGGAATACTGTACACGCTAAGTGTGGAAAGAGATGTAGCGCTGGAAAGTTCAACAACCAACTATAATTATCTGGAGTTCCTCTTGGTATCCAAGCACCCGCAGTATCCCAACAAGCGATCCCTGGTGCAGTTTGAGAATCTTCCCAGTGCCTGCCCGTCATCCAAGATACAATCTGCCAAGATGTACTTGTACTATGTCTACGCGCACAAGGCTAGCTGGCATTCCATCACCTACTCTCCATTCATCCCTCGCTACATGCAGGTGCACTTGGTGAAAAAATCCTGGGAGGAGTCTCAAGCCACCAGCACCAAGCGCTCTTCCAGTGCGAACTGGTCCTCTCCATGGCTGGGTCTGGATGGCACCGACGCCGAGGCAATCCCTCAGGATTGGAATCCGGTTACAATCTTCCCCCACCCCGGCTCCTTCTCCCGCTTCGTTGAGTTCGACATCACACCGGCAGCCAAAGCCTGGCGTAGCGGCGTACCTAACAACGGCCTCGTGATTCGCGCAGTCAACGAGCTGGAGCCGGGAAGAGGCATTCGCTTTGCCAGCAACGCGAATAAAGATAAAAATTTGCATGCTTTTGCTCGAGTTCTGTGTGCCCCGTGAAGCCGTGAACAAGCATTTCATTCCCCATCAAGCCAATGTGAAGAGTACTAGTAGAATGGATAACACACGTGGGGATTATTTGTATCTGCTTTTGAGCATTACAAATAAAATGACATATAAATGTAAACAATTTGTTTGTTGTGTTTCTCGTGAATCACCTCGCTTTTACAACCAATAAAACCTAGGGGCCCGGTTGTTCAAAGGACGCTATCCATCGGATAAATCACCGTGCAGTGGAAAGGTTGTGTCGTTAACGCTTATCCTTTGAATAGCGATTTATCAGGTGAATTGCGTTTTCCACACAAATTCCGATTATTTCGAAAGATCGCATTCTTGCAGTCACGAATTTTGGAAGAAGAGTCCTTTTCTGTTTAGAAGTTATTTCTCCCCTCTGTTCTGGTGGTGAAAATTGTTTGACATGGACTTCTCATTCAAACACCATATTCTTCTCCACGTTTACTCTCTTTATAAAAAACTGGAAAAAATTGTTTCGAAAGACAAAATAAATTGTTTGTAAACACGACATGTATAACAAAACATAGTTCGCATTTCGAATAAAAATGTTTGCAGAGGTGCAAAAACTAAAGAAAAAGTTTGCAGAGGAAAATTTTTCATCCCCCTTCCAAGAAAATATAAATGGTCCGTCCCTAAAGTAATGTGACCCTACTGTTGTCTACCTTAAGGGATTAGAACCACTCCAATAGAATATTTTTTTTTTTTTTTTTTTTTTGAATATTCTCTTGAACCACTCCCATAAGTGAAAGGGGCAAGCTTCACAGTACTTGCAACTAGAATATATTTTCCTTGACTGCACTAAAGGAGAACCAATGTTGATTCCCACCCTCATGTGTTGGGTATGTACTGCCTCGTCCACAGGCGCCGATCGGCCGGACGGTTGAGGCGGTAAGGCGGGAAAACAGGGAGCGCGGGGGTTGATGGTTAGGGAGCGAGCCCTTTTCCCGTCCGCATCAGGCCCACAACGCCAAGCGAACCGTGCACAACCAAGGAGGAGGACGCCTGGGGACGAGGCAGGGGTATGTACAAAAAAAAACCAGAAATGCTGATTATGGTGGCAAAACTTTCACTTACAAACCTATATCGTACTTATTCTCGCATTCTGATTACTTCATTTGGCGCTATTTTTCCGAACAATTACCTGATTTTAGTTACTTTTAAGTTTAAAAGTTATTCAGGTTATAAGAAACGACAAGTTAAATTCATTACGTTCCCGCCAAAATGTGCAACAAAAAAATGGGTGAAAAAATAGTCAGGTCGTGGAGATTTTTAATACAAATCGAGAACAGGAAAATCTAACGGACGATTGTGTGGTGTTCTATTGCTGAGTCCCTAAAACACTCCGGTCCTGTCAAACCCGGTGTAGTTCTTTTAGCCTTAGTCGTTATGAAAATAAAAATTATCTAGGAAGCCAACGTTCTATTTTTGCCAAAATACACTATGATGATCAAATATGACCAGAGTTAATATGACCAAAGCAGAGCAGACACAAAATGAAAGAATCCACGTCATTGGTAGCTTCAGTTCCATCACTGTTGTATCAATTACCAACAGGGACGAGGTAGAGACTTAATCAACAAAGCTTAGTCAATCGGAAAATAAAATCGATTTTTTGGTTTTTGGTTAAAATTATTGAAATTAAGTTGAATATATTTGATTACTTGATTTTTTAATTGATAAAACAGTATATTTTTGCGTCCAACTTGTGATTGAAGGACCGTTCTAATAACAGTTTTCATCGTACTCGTGTTTCGGTGATCTTGCTGACCTTGCCTGGGACTTCCGCTTAAGCTAACGTTATTGCTTAAATTAGTTTTCACGTGATTTTCACTGGATCAAAATCATTGTTTGTCTTTGCCTAGTTGGTATGCTCTGGTCAGGGTGTATTTCCAAAACAAGGAGCGAATCGACGAATGAGGAGAGAGGAACTCGGAACGGGGATCTATTACAGAGTGAATATCTGAACACAAATTATGATACAAGCTGCCAGGGACTTTTTGTTTATTCTAAGCACAGAAAATTTTCTTTTTGTGGCTTAGAACCCAAAACCTTTACTGATGAAAATCCATTCCCTCGTTGCTCCGAACCAGACTACATTGGAAGTGACAGAGTTCCTTTTAAAAGGTTTGCAGTTGGATATTTTGTGTTGTTGAAGAAGGTACGTCACTCTTTCACACTGTTTATTGGAGATATCAGTGTAAATCACGTATTAAAGCATGCGTTTCTTGCGTTCTTCTTTGCATACAAAAAAATAATAATTTCGAAGGCATACAATTCACTGCACTTAAAGTACTTGGTAAATAAAATAAATTTTCACCATTCGCGAAACCTTCAAATCGTTTATAAGCTCCTGGTGGAATGGTGTATAGATCTCTGTTAAAATTTCATTAGGCAAATGATTAAGAGCGACGTAAGAGCTTTTCAAAGTCGGTGAAAATGCAAATATTTGAATTTCCGCGGCCAACTTTGAAATTACGGCCAGAAATGAATTTTAGTTCGTGCACATGTCTAAGCCCATTTTTGGTTAAAATAAGCAAGCAAACCGGAGAGGAGCTAATTACTGCGAGCAAACTGGATTGGAACTAACCGCAAGCAAACTGGAGTGCTAGTGGAACTAACTGCTAGCAAACCAGGAAATCCCGGCAAAAAAATCCAACTTGAAAAATCTAACTTGAAAGTCCAACTCGAAATACTTACTCTGCAGAAGTAACTCTGTCTCACCGTAAAAGCAGATTTAGTTGATTAGGGTAGTCCGCGGAGTAGTCCGTAGGATAGTCCGTGGAGTGGGGGTCAGCAGGTAGTCCGGGGACTGGGGGTCAGTGTTTTAACCGGTCTTAACTCACCCGTTCGTTTGTAACCATCTGACCATTATTGAGAGCTAACCGTAAACAGGCTAACCGAAGTGAATGTCTGCCAGTCTGCATGTCTCCTGTAAGTTAGCTATTTATTGTAATGTATTGTAATTGTAAGTAAGCTATGTATTGTAATGTCAGTGCTAATCAATAAACTGCATTACTTGCTGTGTATGGCAGAAACAGCTATTAAAGTTGCGTCATCCTTTTGTTTTAACAGCATGATGCATATGATTGGCGTCGGAACCTTCCTGTTGATGGCGTTACTCGCTCCTGTCACGCAAGGTGTAACAACCTACGACACTGGCAAGGGAATACTGTACGCGCTCAAGGTGGTAAAAGATGTGACGCTGGAAAGTTCAACAACTAACTATAATTCGTTACCGCACCTTCATGCATCCAAGCACCCACAGTATCCCAACAAGCGTTCCCTGGTGCAGTTTGAGGATCTTCCCAGTGCCTGCCCATTAATCAAGATACAATCTGCAAAGATGTACTTGTACTATGTCTACGCGCACAAGCCTAGCTGGCATCCCATTGCCACGACTCCTTTCATCCCTCGCAACATGCAGACGCACTTGGTGAAAAAATACTGGTCTGAGACTCAAGCCACCAGCAGCAAGCGCTATTCCAGTGCTACATGGTCCACTCAATGGCTGGGTCTGGATGGCACCGACGCTGAAGCAGTCCCTCAGGATTGGAATCCAGTTACAATTTATCCCGCACGCCCGCGTGGTTTCGTGGAGTTCGACATCACACCGGCAGCCAAAGCCTGGCGCAGCGGCGCACCTAACTACGGCCTGGTGATCCGTGCAGTCAACGAGCTGGAGACAGGAAGAGGCATTCGATTTTATAGCAACGCGTATAGCGATGCTTCCAAGCATGCATATGTTCTTGTGCTCTGTGCACCGTGAAGCCGTGAACAAGCATTTCATTCCCCATCAAGCCAATGTGAAGAGTACTAGTAGAATAGATAACACACGTGGGGACGATTTGTATCTGCTTTTGAGCATTACAAATAAAACGACCTAAAAGTGTAATAGAAACGCGTGTTTTGTTTCTTGAGAAGCGCCCTGTGTTAATATCTAGTGAAAACAGCTGGACGTGACAGTCTACTCTTGGTGGCGTTGGATAATTTTGTCGTGTATTTTGGTCTTAGTCCAGTCCCTGACCTTTCTCTTCCGCGCGCGGAGTTAAATTGAGCCGCGAAAAGAGAAAACTGACCCATGATAACTTGCATGCACATGCTCAGATTGAACCAATCAGAAACGACAGAGTGTATTCTCATCCCCAGAGCACACGATCTTTCTGGTCTGCGCCCTGCGGCTGGCGAGAATGGACAGGGTGTATGGCGTACGCGCGCTAGGGTTAAAATTTTAATTGCTCGCTGAACTGCGCGACCAAGCGCGAGACTTCAATAAAAAAAACTGTGTTTTATTGCATCCAAAGCAAATTCAATGAACAGGTACAAAATACCAGGAGTAGTTCAAGTGATGAAGAGCCATTGGTGTTTTTGGCCGTTAGCTTTTAGCAGATACTGGCAAGCTAGGCTTTTTAAAAGTTATTCTCGCGCGCTTTCAAAAGTGCTTCCAAATATGTTTTTTTAGTTTGGGGGGGGGGGGGGGGTGGCAAAACTCCAGCAAAATGGCTTATTTCCGAGCATGCGCATGCCAGTTGACCTGAGCTAGCTCTCGGATTCAACCCCTATAAAGGGAGCGCGGAAGAGAAAGTTCTTTAACTGGGCTTATTTGGCCTTGGAGGGTGGAGATAAGAGAACGAGGCCAGGGTAGGAAGCTTCCTTCCTCTCTCCCTCCGCATGGGCTCCTGCCCTCCGTCATTCTTCATTCAACCTTACTCCTTCTCCCTAGGACGCTTGTCCTCTATCCCCAATCCTCTAACGAGTTGGTTGAATTCTTGACCATTTTGCTTGCCAAAGAAGTGTTAGATTCTTAACAAACGTCGACCTTTGTGATAACCGACAACCGATTTTCTACGGTCGTTATGTTCAAAGGTTTGTTGTCTGCCTCCGAACTTAAAGTGAAAATGCCGTACTAATCAGACTAATTCCTAAAAAACGTGCTTTTATGCTGTAGAGAATGTAAATTATAACGGTATTCAGTTACCTTCATCCCTTGACATTTCAGGAGGAAAGTGGATTGTGTATTTGTTATCCTTTGCGTATCGTAATTTCCCCCTGGTTTATTGACAAAAGTAGCTAAAAGTACTGTGAATTTCATCTCCTTATAAAATGTCAATTGCCTGTATTTATATATAAAGCGTACGTAGAGATAGTTCCTCTAAATACAGCTTAAAATGTAGCTTATAAATTAGGGTGAAAGTTAAAATTTTGTAAAAAAAAAAAAGATTTTTGTCAAAATCCATTAACAGCCTTGGAAATACAACAAAAACTTCCTTCTTACGAATAATGACTTAGCTTTTGGTTTTATGAGGTTTTCTTTTCGGGACGAGTTGTTAAAAATGTCGTAAATCAGGCTTTAGGTATATAAAAGGGTATGGCTTTCATAAGTTTATGTATATGAAAGGGTATGGAAATCTGTTATTTAAGTATTTAAAAGGGCCTTTAATTGAAATACTTCGAACAGACGCAATTTATCGCTGCATTGTTAAGCGCTACATGAAAATGTCAAGAAAACGTCCTGTTCTAAGTCTGTGCCATACCTTTTAGGTATATGAAAGGGTTACCTTTTTTCAGTAAAAGGTATAAGGGAGAAGTACAATTTCTGTCAAAATAGTATATAAAAGGGTAAGGGGTTAGAATTCGGGGCGGAGCCTCCCCGTATAAAACTTTTTGAGTACCCCCCCCCCCTCCTTCCCCGGGGAGAGCTGTAACTAGACCATTATGGAACTGGCAGTGTGAAAAAGTTGCTGATTAGTGATTCACATAAACATAACTAAAAAGCTATGTCAATGTGAATCACTTATCAGGACTTTTCTTCTGAGATAGTTTGAGGAAATTCATTTTTGGCGTCCAAAACACTTTAGGCGAAATTTATAGACGGTCGCTGTTAAGGTTTTTTCCAAACGCCAAACTAACGGCATTGAAAAACCCTACGGCCACGTCAGTCCTGATTAGAAATGCAAAGCGTTGCCTTTCCGCGTCAATGATTTTTAGCAATGTTCATAACACTTCGTTCGATTATTTAATATTTCAGGCCGCTACTACATATCATCGAGATCGAGAAAAAGAAACACTGAAAGCTAGCTAGCCGTGCTTGTCGACTTGGACTATCGAAGAAACAACGTCTTCCGGTATAAAACCTAACCACTACATCAAACAAGTTACGTGTCAATAAGAAACAAAACAAAACGAAACAAGAAATTTTAAACATGTTTTTTATTTGTTGAAATAATTTTAATTCGCCCGATTTTTATCATATCCAAGGAAGACATTGCACAGAGGCAACCATTCTTTTAAGACAAGGCAATCTTTTCATTTCAAGGTATGACTGATTTATCAGTACTTTATAGGGCAGGTTTATGGTTCGCTGTTATCTGGAAATCGAAACTTTTCGGACACAACGAACGTTTTCAATCGCACAGCGCGGGAACATATATATACACGGTACACTTCTTCCACGTTGAGTAAACTGAAGCAAACACACCATTAGTCGAAGACGGGTTATTTCTGCTTATTTCACGGTTTTCGGCATTATATCGATCGAAAATCGCTGCATAATAGTCACTGCTTTTTCAGTTTTCCCATAAATTCAGCAAGTTCACAAGACGAAAAGTTTTGAAGTATCCAGCTCCAATCTACAAAGGCCAGTACCGACAATTTCGTGTGCTACAAACTCTGGCCATATCCAAAAAAATAGTTATATCAATTTCGAAGGAAGGCAATCTTTAATAGTTTGCGTTTTGTTGAAAATTTAAATTTTTATGCATTCGAAATAATCTGAGATTTAAACTGAAGGAAAATGCGAAAAAATCCGAAAGAACTCATATGGTTGCCCAACTATTATTCCGCAAGCAGTCCGCATCTTCGTATATATAGGCCTTAGTGACAGTTTTAGTTTCTTCCGTAATCGTTCCAGGAAAAAAAAAAACATGTATGTTGTTTGAGTTTCTTAATGTCGATCGGCTAACTTAATTACGAAGAATTTTCCGGTTAAGTCAAAGTCATTCGTTATTAATAAAATCGTTATTAGTTATTTTGCACGAGAGAAAAAATAACCGCGCAAAACCTGGAGGCGAGATGTTCGCCAACTTGTTCGTCCCCAGTGCCTAGCAATACCCCCCGGAAGCTAAATTTATTTTCTTGTTTAAGCAGCATGATGCGTATGATTGGCGTGGGAAGCTTTCTGTTGATGGCGTTACTCGCTCCTGTCACGCAAGGTGTTGGCACTTTCGACACTGGCAAGGGAAAAATGTACACGCTCAAGGTGGTACAAGATGTGGCCCTGGAACGTTCAACTTGGAACATGAATTGGTTGGAGTACCTCTTGGTATCCCAACACCCGCAGTTTCCCAACAAGCGTTCCCTGGTGCAGTTTGAGAATCTTCCCAGTTCCTGCCCGTCATCCAAGATACTATCTGCCAAGATGTACTTGTACTATGTCTACGCTCACAAGGCTAGCTGGCATTCCATCACCCAGACTCCTTACATCCCTCGCTACATGCAGGCACACTTGGTGAAAAAATCCTGGGTGGAGTCTCAAGCCACCAGCAGCAAGCGCTCTTCCAGTGCGAACTGGTCCACTCAATGGCTGGGTCTGGATGGCACCGACGCCGAGGCAATCCCTCAGGATTGGAATCCGGTTACAATCTTTCCCGCGCGCCCCCGCGGCTTTGTGGAGTTCGACATCACACGGGCAGCCAAAGCCTGGCGCAGCGGCGCACCTAACTACGGCCTGATAATTCGTGCAGTCAACGAGCTGGAGCCGGGAAGAGGCATTCGCTTTGCCAGCAACGCGCATAAAGATAAAAATTTGCATGCTTTTGCTCGAGTGCTGTGTGCACTGTGAAGCCGTGAACAAGCATTTCATTCCCCATCAAGCCAATGTGAAGAGTACTAGTAGAATGGATAACACACGTGGGGATGATTTGTATCTGCTTTTGAGCATTACAAATAAAATAACATAAAAGTGTACTGAGAAATGCGTGTTTTGTTTCTTGAGAAGCGCCTAGTGCTGATTCTAAAGAAAAAAGAAAGAAAAAAGCTGGACGTGACAGTCGTGTCGGGCTGATGTTGGATAATTTAGTTCGCGTTTGCATTTGAGACGAGAGAACGGCGCAAGAGCTTTCTTCCCCTCCCCCTTTCCTCGTTCTTTATGATATTTAACCTCACTCCTCCTCCCCAGGACACTTGTTCCTCTTTCCCCATTGTTCCCCAGTATTTCTTTCAATACCCTGGATGAGATGCTGGTGCATTTCTGGTACTCCCCACCCACTAGGCATAAATAGATTGTGCTCGGCAACTTTTGAGCAACTTTTAGCGTTTTGAGCAACTTTTTGTAGTACCAGCAACCTAGGGCAACTTTTGCCTTCCTTGGCAACTTTTGAGCAACAAATTGATATAAAACCGATCCAAACCATAAAAGGTCGTTTCATTTTGAAGGATTTTTATCTTTTTTATCTTTTTTATCTATTTTATCTATATTTTATTTTTTATTATTTTTGTTTTTGTTTTTATCCATCATTGAAGTTAAGTTGAGTTTAAAAGCGTATATTGATTACAACGAAGTATTTACATTTCTCATGTAACAATGGCTTTTTGGCCTCTCTTAATGATTGTAAGAATATTTAATGAAAATCTTTAAATGACAACAAACAAACAAACACGTTGTGAGTATTTATCTAAAACAAAACGACTCTAGAGCGAGCAACTTTTCTAAATTTTGGTGGCAACTTTTTGATATTTGAGCAACTTTAGAGCAACTTTTGGGTAAATTTTGAAGCAACTTTTCCTGAATTTACTAGCACAATCTATTCATGCCTACCACCCACCCCCAGACATTCTGCAATTTTCCCTAACAGTTCATCATGCTCTAGAGGCACTTCGAGAGTAATCACTACAGTGACGATCCCAATTTCTTGAAGCTCCCTCCCCCCCCCCCCACCTTGGTTGCGCTGGACGAGGGCAACCCAGGCTCTGAGAACTAGAACCGCGTTTCGTGCAGGAATACTCGCGACTCACGTGACACTGATCATGCAACTCACGCGAGAACCCACGCAATTTCGCGTGTATTCGCGTGGCTTTTATAACGTCGAAGATGGCGCAATTTGTTCTAAAAGTAGCAAAATTGACAGATATCATAGGTCTGCGTAGATCCCTTCTCGAATCCCGCGCTTATAGTCTCCGTCCCCGATTTTGACTTTTGACGCTAGCCATTCTTAAAGTAGATCAATTTTGTTGACTATTTTATAAGGAGGGTAGATATTGACCATTGTAGGTTTGGCTTCTTCCCAACATTGTTTGCCAGAAAAGCTAAACAAGTGTGGTTTTCGATTTTAATAACAAAAAAAAAGCACTGGAAAACGTGCCGAAGCGATAACCGTGCATAATATTGTTTACTTTTACATGTAAACATTCACCAAAATCGTGCTGTTTGTTTCTTCGCTTGGTTCCGTTGCTCACGATAGGTCAGGCTGGATTCTGACAGTTTGCGTTTGGACTTGTTGACAAAAGCTATTTATAATGCTGAAAAAATTATATACAGATCGATTGACAGTTCTGGACAAATTTAAATTATATGCGCCATGAAATATGGCCAGTATTTTTTTCAATACAGTTGTTTCTAGAAAAGTAGCAAAGAAATCTCGTGTCACCTCGCATGTCGGACTGACTGCTTAATAACAGATCATAACATTTCTGTTGTTTAATATTGAAATTATAACTGTTTTGTTTTTATTAATCGCACAAAACAACCGAAGGAAATATATTTTCGTCCAGTTCTATCGGAGACTATGGATGTATCGGATAATCATAAAAATATACACGGTCGAGTTCTGAAAATACTGACCTGCGTTGCAAGAGCATCGCAATATTTTTTTATGGTATTAAAATGCTGCAAAGAAAATGATTTCGAAATAAGGAAGTTGTAGTTTACAAATTGCACGTGTTTTGTCTTCGTGACTGTGATTAAAATAAACAAACTTTCTTTGTTCGCTTTTACAAGCATTAAATTCTCTTCAATCGCTCCGGAAAACAGCTGTATAGTTGACTTTTTACGCAAGTCGGAGTTTTCTTTGAAGATCTTTAAATTCCTATTGCAATGCCGACAGCTGGATGTGGAGGAAAAAAATATGCAATGCAAAAAAAAAAAATGTTGTCAGGGCCGATTTGTTCTTTGACATGAGTTGACATCGAGCTTATAGCTTCCGTGATCGCAAATTGCGTGTGTTTCCTAATTCCATTGACCAACATCGCTTCCTGCGCACGAATTACGTCGCTCTATAAAGGACCGCTCTAAGTGTTTAGTAGCGCGGCCCTTGTCTTAGGTTGAAGAGCAGAGCTAAGCTAAGAAATGAAAATTAAAACCCCAGGAGATCTGAATGGATCAATAAAAACTTTCCACGTACCTATTTCGATGAGTTACCAAAGCTGTGAATTATTTATGCTAATGTATTACAAAGCTGTCACGTGACTCGACGAGCACCTGTACTCAAATCCCATGAGGCCAATTTGCGCAAGTTTGGTTTGTGTATGAGAATTCCACGAAAAGTTAGGACTTCGAACCGCAGGCATGGCCGCTGCACTTGGAGTTATTTTATTTGCTTACATTTTCCTAGTCTTTCTAGTTACACATAGTATGATGCAGTGCAATCCGATGTCTAGACCTGGTAAGTGGCGTTGAATTGGAAGAACAGAGGCCGTGTTGTTGTTTTGTAATCCCCGTTTGTTCTCGTCGGTCCGTCGTGGCAACGGAAGAGTTGTACAAGTTTATAACCAGTTTATATTTAAAGTTTGTGGTTTCTAAGTCTAATTCGTTCACTTTCAACATTTATAGGTGTATACCAAGGCGATATGAGCGATATGCGGTTCTCTGGGAGCCACGTACAGGTAAGATTTCGCTGTCAAAAGTGAAAGGTGTGTGTTGCGTTAGGCCGGTGCACTTTGTTGTGTTTAGGGAAAGAACTGCGAGAGAACTCGGAAAGATGGTGTTATAATTCTCACCAAAGACCAATCACAAATACCTCCACTCGGCCGGAAGCCAAGATAACTCATTGCGAGCTATCTGCGTGGAGTTTTTGCCGGTTAATGAAGATAAACTGCAGCTTTCTCGAAGCTGTTTGATGATGGTGCACTCATGTTTGAAGTCTGTCAAATTTCAGTTGTGGTCATTGTTTGATATATAACTCGTTGTTTTTTTGTGATCTTCACAGAATGATGGCTCACATCACAACAGAAGGTAGGAAGAACAACTTAGATATGCTCTGTACTTTATAAAATATATCTTCGCCGCGATTCGTGTTTCGAAAAGGGTGGATATAGTTGAGTTGAACCAACACCCCCATATACTGTCCAAACTTCGTCAATTTCGCCCACGTAACACGAGGCTGTTTTGCTCGAGTTATTTTAGGATCAGTTTGCTTATTGTTCAAGTGTTTAACTAAGAAGTGAGCATGTTTACTAGCTCTATTAGAACTGCGTTCGTTTATTTTATCTGCTGCAATTTGCCTGCACCAGTATGGCTTCAATTCGGGCAGTTGTTGTGGCAGGTTCTTTATCGGCCGTGACAATATTTTATCACGGCCATTAGCAATCGTATATTTACAATGTCATTGCGGTATAATTCTGTACTCAGTTTCAATAATCTGTTTGAATAGTGATAAATTTAATACAGACTACATCATAAAATTAGGCAATATTTGTGCCTGGATTTTCTTTAAATACGAGATTTAAAACGACTTAATTTCCGTTTGAAGGGGTGGTGGTTCAGTATTTTGATATTATATCGGTCATGCTGTCCACAAATTTTGTACAGTTTTACTTGAATTTCTTTCTTATTATAAATTTACGTAATACTATTCCCCAATATAAATTACACAGGAGTTAATCTAGATGTTTTGGAGTGACTTGAATCGAACAGTAATCGACAGAAATAGGCGAAAATCTTTCCAGTTCTTTGAGGTCAAATCCTAATTTATCCCAAGTTCGCGAACAATGCTCGGAAGTTTGTAAAAAATCTCCGCGATTGTCTGCGAGCTGTTTGAACTGCCAAACACTCGAATAATCTTCTAAGATATATTACGTTTCCTCGATCTTCAAATTTGCCAAGCAGTGTTAATTTGAACCCATGGGGTACCATCGGGTGGCGAAGATATATAATACTAAATACAGTTATTGTGTTGACTGGAATATTAATCTATATTACTTGATTCTTAATTTCAGAGAACAGCCCAATATTAGGCATATTCGCTTTGAACCATCTTATTTAGATTTCCACGAACAGTAAGTTTTAGATTTGATATTTCTTAGTCTTGTGTTTATGTTTTCATAAATATTACAAATGTACAATGGTCCTCTGTTGAATGTGTCATTCACTTTACAATTGTGACGTGTGACAAATTTGACAGTTCACATCTTCTGAACCATGTTGTGGAATATTTAATGTCCTTTCCAACTAAATTATTGTAATTTGAACTATGGTTCTTTGAACAATTTCAATTTTTTTTTAAAAATATGAAAGTTTGTATAAAATAATCCATTTGATTTAAGTCTGGTATTCTAGTGTTTGGTTGTGTTATCTAATCCTTTGGACATATTAACTGAAGCCATTACATTAAAATGATTCTTTTCCATCACTGGACCACTTAGTTACATGTGAAATGGAGAAAGTAATTCGAAGATGATGTTCAATTTTTTGTGATGTTTAACCTGCACTAGCGGAGTCTTCTTTTCCATTGATTTTGAGACGAAAAGAAAATGAGACTCTGCTCTGACTCGTAACTTTCATGCCGATTCGAATTATCTGCTGAACAGAAACTGAGCCCGCAGCGACAAAGCACATGTTGTCTTTACCGCAGACAACTTTTGAGCCCCTGGGGGGTCACATGTGTCATACGATAGATGACTGCCTGTAAAAAAGTCATTTGGTCTTAGCTTTAGAGCTTTTTTAGCGCACAGTAATTCCTCATTGTGGTCCAGGAGGAAATGGTATTGTTTTTAGTATGGTAATATCTTTACAAAACAAGAATCAAAACCAGTAATGAAACAAACCAAGCCATATTTTAAACACTGTTGAAAGTGGCCATAGATTGTTTTTTCATGCAAGTTCTTGATTTTCCTTAAATTTGTCATCCCACAGACGAGTAAGAAAAATTCACCTCTGATTGTTATTGCGATGAGAGGGCTAACACAAATGTACTGTATAATTACGGGTAACTTAGCCATTTCTCCATGGTAAACGGTGCTTGATTGTATTTTTGTATGGGTGTGAGCAGGGCTACTGGTAATATTAATACCTATCTATGCACCGAAAACAGGGTATGAATGTATATTGAGGTCTCATTTTCCTGTTACCCTGTAAATTTGGCCAGATTTTTTCCAGATGTTTTCAAAAATATATTATGGTGGTTTGCTAGTGCGCAGGTCAAAGGGCTGCACTATATAACATCAGACTACAACTGTGTCTTATTGATTTATTATCTCACCGTAGTGGAAATCATGATTATGGTTAATGGCTTGTAATAATTTCATTTCAGATCTGTGGGTATGCCAAGCATACGAACAGTGTCAGTTATAAACCCACATACAGAGCAGAATCTACAACTGCAATCTATATCTGGTAGCACTGCACATTTTCATGCTTCCTTTTTTCAATCAAAAGTAAGTTCTTAATTGGCCTTCAGACAAACTAATACCGGTATGTTCACTTTTATAAAAGGTGTCAGTAACGAAACACTGCTTACAGGTAGTTTTAGTACCCACTAACGACATAAAGATCGTAAGCATAATAAAAAATATTGGTTCTCATGTTCTAGTGGGTATGGTTTCCTTAGCAACAATTACGTATTGTAGTCAAAGACTTATATTATATTCATAAGAAAATGATGAATCATCAACAAACTCTTAGCAACCTGACAAAATTGCTGTTGGGTAACCTGCGATGGACTAGCATCCCATCCATAGATAATAAAATTGTAATAATACTACTAGGTTATTTGTTGTATTGAATTTGAGAAGAGCTCCAGCTAACATGTATGCATTGTCCACTTGGCCATGAGGCCTTCAAGTGGAGTGAACCTTTCCCTTGAGTGAGGAACTGCAAAACTGTCAAATTTACATGCTACTTTGCAGCTTCCAGGAATTTTTGGGACACTGGTTGTTTATATTCCAGCCCACATGGTGGTTGCTGGTTGTTTGTTTGTCTGAGGTGCAAAGTACTGAAATTTAAAAAAAAAACTGAAATCACTTTATTTTTTATGAAATTTTACAACCTTTATTTGAATGTTAAACAGCGTTTAGTTCTGATTGCTTTGACATTTGCAAAGTTTCTCATGCAATGTGGAAACAGCTCTAATTTTCAGATCTTTGCAGTAAACAAATAATGTTTTTCCATATATTTTGTGTATTATACTGGTCAACAACAAACAATAGCTGGTAACAACACTTTATGGAAAGGAAACACAAACAGCATCTAGTAAATTATTCAGTTGTTGTGGTGGTATTTGCTTATAACAGATTTTTTTTTTTTGCATTTTGTTTGCAGGTAGTTCAAGCTTTAGGAAATACAACATTTGAAATAGTGTTTTTAGCAAGACTAGTTGGAAATGTAGAAAATACGTTATTTATTCACACCTCCAAAGGAGTTTATCCCTATCAGGTATGATGCATGGCCAGGAAATCAGATATTGAATAATAATTTATTAGCTCTAAACGTGCATGTCAAATGTAAGGCCTTTTCTTCACTTTATGCATGTACTGTTACAGTGGGCAATGTTTTTGTTGGAACTAAAATGTCTTGCCATGTTGTTGTTGTTGTAATATAGCTTAAGTTGTACAAGATGTTGGTTACTTGCTATACAGCAAAAGCAACTTCTCCACAAATTGTGTTGTTCAAGAAAATATCCATACCCCTCCCATGGAAGGTTTTTTGGTTTGAATCCTCCCACCCCTCTGGAAATTCCAGTTAAGCCCCATACTTTGCTTTGAAAATCTTGGCTTTCGAGCCCCCCCCCCCCCCCCCACCCCTCGGAATTTCCAATGACCTTCTGTGGGGTGGGTATGAATATTGTGTGGAACTGCACATTTCAGATAGTGTTCTGCCCATAACGCTAAATATATGCAGATTCACAGCTTTTGTAGCAACCCTCCAAGTTGGCTATTTTTTTCGTTAGTGGCCATTTGGCCACTAACTGTTCAAGTTTGGTCGCCAGTGAAAAATTTTAGTCGCTAAATTGAGCTCACGCTTTCAATCCTTCTTCTCAATTTTAGTCGCCAGGCTGGCGACTTAACATTAAAATTTAGACCATATTCGCCAGCTCGCGCAAAATTTTAGTCGCCATGGCGACTAAATAATGAGATTCTTAACTTGGAGGGTTGTGTAGTTGTAAGCTATCTTGAGTTTGTTTTATTCGTTTGATTTTTTTGTGTCCTTTATCCAACTTTTATCTGTTTTCTATCATTTCAGGTTTTTGGAGTGGGGCTTCCAAATCCATACAGATTGCGTCCTTTTTTAGGAGCAAGAGTGCCCCTAAACTTTAGTTTTTCTACAGTAATAAATATGCATAATCCCTATGACTCACCTCTACAAGTAAGTAGTTTTGTGGCTGCAGTCTCGATATTGTTAGTTTGGGACCCAGGGGGTACTCAGATTTTAAATGACAAAAGGTGTGAATTAAGCCATGCATGTAATTTAATACCTCCCAAATCCCCAAGAGCCAAAACTAGATCCAATTGAAAGATTTTTATCCCCATAATCCACAACTGCCAGTAACCCCACTTCCCAAAAAATCATGTGTTTGAATTTTTTTTAAAAAAATATATATTTTATGTTGTGGTTCAATTTTATCCTTGGTTCAAATTTTATTTTCCTTTGTTTTAAACTCATTATCATACTATACCCAAGAACAAAGGAAAATAAAATGTGAATCAAGGACAGCATTGAACCACAACACATACATTCATACAGAGCTGCAAATAACAGTTGGCCATCAGACATTGGCTGACCAAAATTTGCTAATGTCTGACAAAATCCCAAGTGTGGTCAAACATGATGTCTGGACAATTTTTTGGTTGTAAATCATTTTACAGCAACAATGAATAAAATCTGTCCGACCACAATTTTTGTCTGACCAAGATGGTGTCTTTGTAGGACATCTGTCCTTTCAAGTGAAAAAAAAAAATATATTTGCAGCCCTATCATATGTAGGTCTGGTTTTGTGTTTGTATCTCTAACCGAAAAAATGATTTTGAAACAAACATAAATGATAAAAGTGTTAATGTTTAACTTGAGACCAAAAATACTTTGTAGATTGTGCGTTACCTAAATAAATTAAAAAGAAAGCATCACCCCTTCCCCCCCCCCCCCCCAAAAAAAAAAAAAAGTACTTGGCATTATTTTAGATTGTTTACATGTTTGCAGATGACTTAAAGAACTGGACAATGACTTTCTTTTATATTACTGGTTGTAATATCTTTCGGGACTGGCTGGACTGGTTTTGTTCAATTCCAATGTGATGTGATTTCCTTATCTTTGTTACTGCAGGTAATAGAAATGTATTCAAGTGGAGGTGATTTGCATTTAGAACTTCCTTCTGGCTTGGAGGAAGCACCACAGAAACACTGGGTTTGTGATAAATCCTTCATTTCTTGGAATCATCGAGATGTTTACTACATGTACCAATCTAGTTGACAATTCCCTCATGGTCCGAACACTTACCCTTTTATAAACCAATGTTGCCAGAAAACTTAATCCTTTCATTATACTTTTGAAAGAACACACTACCCCTTTGTATACTTACATAAGGGATAGTGCTTCTCTTTTTTTTTTCAATTTTTCACTTGAATAACCCCTTAAAATACTAAGATGGATCTACCATTCAGTGGGTCTCTGAGATATTAGGCCCTTTCAAATACCTAAATGACAGTTTTCCTTACCTAGGCCTTTTCCCCGGGGGGGGGGCACCCGGTACATTTTTGGGTGGGGGTGTGCCGCTGGGAATTTGAAGCCCTTACCCTATACCAGACCATGTTCAGCTGATTTTTGCAACCCTATACTAGACTAGACACTGAAAATCCCTACCCTTTCCCAGACTTGCATTTTGTTAGAACTGTATCATTATCAGTGTTTTAATGGAAAACCATCTGTGAACAACGATGCCGCGATGATTTTATTTACGTTTAGGAAAGCCTCTTTCTCTTCCGAGTTTATGGACTATATTCGTCATACCGTCGATCGGTTTCCCGGCAAATGCTACCCTTTTCTAGACCAAAACTCTCTGATTTCTATACCCTATCCCAGACTAAACTGCTTGAAAACCATACCCTTCACAGCGGCACACACCTATATAGCTCATGTATGGGAGTGCCCCCCCCCCCCCCCCCCGGGGCCTTTTCTGTACTCAAACTCGTGAAATATCTATCCTTTTCAAGCAGATCCTCCCAGTACAGATGACTATAGGGAGTACCTCCTCTCTCCCCACTCATTGAGTTGTTCTTAGACAAGACATCTCACTTCCACACACTGCTACTATTTATCTGCATGTATAAATGCAGGGATGTCACTAAGGGCTGGGTGCTGGCTAATTTCACCAGCTGAAAGAGAACTTGAAGCTGGCGGAAATTTCACATGAATACAAAGACATATAGGTAGACTTCTAGAGCTGCCAAGGCCAGAAAAGCCAGCTGGGCTTGTTGGTAAGCCGGCTTAGTGTTTTCCTAGCTACATCCCTGTAAATGAGGGCTGGCAGATTGTTGTTGGGGGGAGGGAGGGGGGGGGGGGAACCTGTCAAAATGCCAAGGGGCAGACTGTGATGGACTAGCATCCCATCTAGGCAGAAAGCAATGTTTTTTTTGCCCACTGCAGAAACTGAAGCTGAGCAACTAAAGGTTGAAAAAATATCTTCTTACTGGGAAGCTCTTTATTTGGGATCCCTTTGTCCGGTGGCAGTTCAAACGTTGTTTTGTAGTTTTCATATTCTAAAATGAATAAATTAACTGTCTGATCTTACCCGTTTCTTGTAGGAGATTCCACCTTATGAAACTAAAGCACTCATGCGAGTTAGCTTTGTTGGAAGAGTAGCCACAAATCACACGGCATTTATTCGCATTAAAGCTAGCCAACCAGCACCTACTCAAGAGCTGCTTATTTTACCAGTTGAAGTAGAAGTCTCAACAGGTATTAAACACTTTTTGATGTATACCTAGTAGTTATGTGCGCAGAGTTAAAAACATAGGAAAAATAACAAAGAGGAAATGTTCATTATGTTGTAAGTGTGGGACAAAGAAAAAGTCTGAGTCCCTGGTGCAGGGCTGCAAATAACAGTCGGGCATCGGACATTGGCCAACCAAAATTTGCTCATGTCTGATGAAATCCCAAGTGTGGTCGGACAATTTTTTGATAATAAATCATCTATGGCAACAACCAATAAAAATCTTTTGACCACAATTTTGTTTTGTCCGACTAAGACACCATGTCTTAGTAGACCATATGTCCTTTGAAGTGAAAAAAATTACTTGCAGCCCTGCCAATGGGAATCGAACTCATGGCCTCCCAGATACCAGTTGGGCGCTCCAACCACTGAGCTACGAGAGACTAGTGGTGAGCTGGGCTTGAGTAAGAAAAGTCAAAATCTGGGAGATCAGGAAACTTCCTCTTCTTGAACCCAACAGTGGAGTAAAATAATTCCACCACAAAACTGTGTCAAGTATTTAAAAATTTTTCTTAAATTGACCAAAATAAGTGTTAAAACGCATATACTATTTCAAGCACTTTCCTTCATATCCGGGAGATTTGTTGAACCTTACAAGAGACTGAGATTTAACCTGGGAGTTTGCAAAGATGGTTCATGTGATCACAGAACAAGTCCAAATAATCGTTTGTTTCTTTATATTGACATGGTACAATGTACGTGGCCAATGCTAATTCTCTGCGTCTTTGCAATGTTTTCCCCTTCAGCACCTGGACTTTTTTCTTCCACTGACATGTTAGACTTTGGAACACTTAGAACAATGGGTAAGCCAACATTATTTTAAACCTTAGATAAGCCTGACATTTATTAAATCAATGTTGTAGCCCGCTTGGTAACATTTTGGCACTGACATTACAGTCAACTCTCTCTTAACGGACACCTTTATAAGGCCGACACCTCTGTAAGATGGACACCTGCTGTTGGTCCTGTCCCTGCCGTTTTTCAGTTATTTTACTGTAACTAAACTGCCTATAAGACGGACACCTCTCTAAGACAAACAGTTGGAGCCGGTCCCAATGTTGTCTGTGTAGGAGAGAGTTGACTGTATCGATGAAAGTGATCTCTACTTTAAAATTTAATGGGTTTAAGCCGAAAAATATTGTATTGATTAGGAAGCATTACAGAGGTTACGCAGTGTCTTCTTGGCTGTTATTTGCTCAAATTAAATTCTTATTGCTTATCAACCAATCAGAGAGCTCTGCTATGCTGCAGAATGTAAATAAAGGCTAGTAAACATTGCTGTGTTGGTGCGCACTGCTTGCATGTGTTAGTACTTATTTTTTTTTTATTTGCCTTTTTCTTCTCAGATGAACCTAAAAGTATTGGATTATATCTTCTTAATGCTGGTCATAAGCAAGTTCATATTTCGGTAATAAATTAATCTCTTTCGTTCTTTAAATTTCTACAGTAGGCAGTTAACAAGAATGATGATAATTATGATTATTGATAAATAAATTCAGGATTGCATAGAATGTAGTTGCTTTGGGAATTATGTCTTGACTTTTTAACATTGGGTTATTCCAGAAAAAATACACACCTCCCCGACGGATGGCAACTGGAAATTCTCGCAGGAGGGGGGTTATGGTCGGGAAATCCGGGGGGAGGGGGGTCTGAACCTAAAATTCTTCCTCGGGGTCACTTTTAACTTTCACCTTTTTTCTACTTAAAAGAAGAAGTTTGCATGGAAAATATTTAGTCTTCCAGTTTATGTGCACCCTATGCTTCAGTTTACCTTAGTTTTTGGCCAGGCGCCCGTCGCGACCGCGCACGCAACGCCTGGAACATTTTTACGGTACCCAGGCCACCGGAGCCCGTGCTTTGCAACATCCTCAACAAAAATGCGAGGAAGGCGATCGCGACTCGGTTACTTTTTTTATTTTGCCCGAGATTTTTTGCTGCTACGCGTATTATTTTGCGTTTATTTGCTCTTCCTTATCCATGCCTTACGATCGAATGTGAAAAAGTTTATGGAAGAAGCGTGGACATACGCAGAAAGCTTGAATGAAAGAAAGGCAAAAGATCCAGTTGACCTACAGACCCATATAGGTAAAATTGAATTTATTCGAAAAGTTTATTGATAAGCTCAAGTAATGTCACCGAACAGTGCAAAGGGACCGATCTTTAACACACGCCAATTTAGGCCGCCTTGTCGCCGACACTGAATGATAGTTTTTTTTGCGATAGGACTTTTTCATTGTTTTTCTTACATTAGATATTTTTAGACTTATTTTGTGTAGGAAGAAGTGGACGAGGAGTGTACCGGAGATCACTCAAACGTAACACGCGCGATCAAAATAATAGAAATTTGAATTGCCCGTCGCGACCCAGTTTCAATTTTAAACAAGGATTTTTGGATGAAATGTTGTGTCTTTTTATTGTCTTTGTTTTCAGTTAGGGATTTTAAAAAAATGGAAATCCGGGGGGGGGGGGAGGGAGGGGGGAGGGGGGTAGAGGGACGGGGGAGGGGGGGCTGTTTGCCCCGTGGGTGTGTGTTTTTTCTGGATACCCATTGAACCTAACAGAAGCTTTGGTGGGGTGGAGCTACTCACATCCCACGATCTCCATTTAGGCCAAATAACGGAGTGCAAAAGAAGTGTCCGTGGCGCCCGGGCTGGATGAGAGGGGCGAGGGGCGCCCAGCAAAAGCAACAGAGAGCTGCTCGTCATGGGGGCCCCACAAACCCTCGTGACCAGGTGGGGGGGGGGGCGCCGAGGGGGCGCCCCGGGGGGCGCGGGTGAGCGCTAATCGAATAAATACGGTATTAATGTTTTAACTAAATTATTTTGTTTGTATGTGCTATGTTGCAGGCAATTACTGTAGAACCACCAAACAGTGCACTCTCCATTAGTTTCACTGTAAGTAGAAATTCTCAATCTTTTTTGTAATGTTGTATTAGATATAAATTAATGAAAAACAGCATTAATGGTTTATAAGGTCAGTGCACACAAGGAGACAAAACCTAAGATATAACACAGGAATATATGTAGGGGCAATGCCCATGCAACAATCCCCTTTCACTTGATTTGGCCATTACAATAAAAAATTTGTGACTTCAGTTCAACAAGTGCAATCGAGGGGACAGGCCTCAGAGACGAATTGCAACATACTCTTTAGGTGCAGCCCTGTTACATATAAACTGATCACAGTGCGGGAGTTTTGGGGAAAATTGTGGGAAGTGTCAGTCAAAGGCTTTATTAGGGAATGATTTAATGTGTGGAAACAAAACAAACAAACAAACAAATTCTGAGTAATACTTTTTTGAGTAAATGTGAAATGTGGAAGTTTATAATTACTGAGTGTGAGTCACCACAATTTCATGTAATTTAATACTTGTTTCCTTCTTTTCATAATTAGCCCACACTTCTAAAGCCAGGATCAAAATACATCAAAATAGCAACAGCAACATATTCTGGTTAGAACAATAAAAATAATTAACAATTATTTGACAAGGTTGAGCAAAATATCCTGATTTGTCAGTGGTGAGCTGATCAATTATATTTGCCAAAACCGAAGGGTGAGGCAAATAATTTGACCTGCGAGATACTGTAAAATCACAGTATTTTGTGATAACTGAGTCCCATAATTGTTTTATCATTCAATCACCGAGTTTCTTTTTGGTCTAGATGAAATTTCAAATTTTATTGCTTTCTGGCAATTGTGGAAAATGAGCAGTAATATTTTTGAGAAGTGGACACAACTACACTGAGTGGTACAAATAAAACTGAAATCACAATAATTTATTATGCAAGGTTTTGAAAATGCTCATTGCCACCTAACTATAGAATATTCTCCTTCATACTTCACATCTGAGTGGTGTTACTAGTTTTTCTCTGCATCTAAGAATGTTGTAATTAGCCTTAATATACAGGTACATTATTACCAGGGCTGTACCTAGCAAAAGGGCGGGGCAGTTGCCCCAGCCAGGAAAACTTAAAAACTAAGAAAACTAAAGAAGAAAAAAGAAAAACTAAACAAAGAAATACCCAGTGCCCCCACTTGCCCCTGCAGACGAAAAAATCCTATGTACGGCTCTGATTACTAACATAATTTTCATTCAGTTGATTAAAATAATGTAATATTGTCTTTTTTAACAGCCTTCCATGTAAAGAGAAGCAGACAAACAAGTGGAAAAGTTATAGTTAAAACAAACAGCAAAATTTCTCCTAGACTTGAAATTCCATATCAAGTAAACATACTTCAAGGGTGAGTCAGAGGAATATTTACTGCAATATAGGTGCTGCTAGATTAGAGAGGTTCACGGCACTTACAGCGCGACGCGCCTTACCGTGGCCACCCAACAAACTTTTTTACAAGTGTCATCTTGTAATATTTTACGTTTTCGCTGCGTTTTGTTGATAAATACGATGTAACAATTATCTGTTTGACCGTATTCAACTTTGCAAGGAGGCATGTTCGCCAAACAAATAATAATATTACGAGAGCACACTTGTAAAAAAGTTTGTTGGGTGGCCACGGTAAGGCGCGTCGCGCTGTAAGTTGAACTTCGAGAATTTGTTTAATAGTTCCTTAATGAGCCACTTCTATTTTTTGCAGCATCAAATTTTCAGCATTTAAAAAATGTGAAAATTTGCTGTAACAAAAACTTCATGTGATAAGGTAATACAGCCCTTTATACCATGCCAAAGAAAATACAGCCAATCAGAATACAAGAAAGCCATTGTATATTTGATGCTATTCAACCCAACCTTCCCAACATTGGCTGCGATGTTATTCTCGACGAAATTAATTTTAGTAAGCGTATTTTCTAAATGACATGGTATAAAATAGTTACACAACACTGTCCCGTGGTATACTTTACAACTGATATGCCACTTAATTGTCACTTGTATTTTCTCGGTATTCACACGAGCCTTAAACTCCATAGTATACCAGTGACTTGAAAGGGTTGCATAATTTGATCGGGAGCAGTGGACGAAGAGCTACCCTGTGGAATTGCCACTGCAAATTCCCATTTTATTTTTATTTCTGGACTGCTAACTCTGTGCCTGTCAAGCTATGTGTAACTAAGAGCAAAAAAAATGTAATTTAATTGTCTACATTTTTACTGGACCACTACTAATACACTTTTTGTTTGGAAATTGGATTACAGGACAATAGCATATTCTGTTAGCAAGACAAGATTCTTTGTAGGAAAGCCTCCATTTGTTCCAGTGTCAAGGGAACTTCCCATCACAAATACATTTAGCTTCACAATGATAATTTATGATGCTGCCTTTCCACCTGAGGTGGAAAATGTCTTTTCTGTAAGTATTGGATTCTTCAATTCTTGTTTATTAAATAATGCAAATTATGTTGATTAATATGCATGGCATTTATAATGTATCTACATTGACAAACCCAAACACTTTTAAAGCATTATTTATTTTCAAAGTTTACGCAACATGGAGATAAATTTTGAAAACAAAAAAAAAAGAAAAATCTACAGCAGGGAAGATTTCACTCTGAATTTGCAAGCTGCATCGAACCCACTCATGCTATCTGCTCCAATAGTATGTTGTTTAGTAAAATCAACAAATAAATAGTTGCAGGGGCGGATCTAGGGGGAGGATGCAGGGGGTGTGCACCCCAACCCCCTGAGATGACCTGCGGCTTTCTAATACAACTGGTATTCTGAAAAAAAAGTCAGTTACGCCATTCCTTAGCGGTGCACCCCCTCCTAAGAAAAATCCTGACTTCGCCCCTGAGTTGTTTCCTTACCCATTCTCTTATTTTGATAGCACAAAGAAACTTTAAAGAATAACTGGATGAGAGGCTAGTACACCACATGTAGGTTATCCCCCAATATATATTCCATTTGTTCTGGAGAAAGGAAAACGGCAGTTATGTCTCTTACCCAAGATGAGACTCCTGTCCCTCGGATAATGTATAATGTTATCACCTGTGATTGATGGTCGTTTTGCTTTTGTCGACAGATTGTAAATTTTACCAAGCCAGCCATGATACCGCCTCAGAGTACAGTGACGCCTTTCTTTGTACAGTTCTTAGCTAATGGTTCAGACATGGCGTTCTCAACCATTCTTAGAGTGTACACTAATGCATCCATTTTTACGGTGCCTATTCACTGCTTTGATGGCAAACTTAAGGTTAGTATCGACCTGTTTCCTCACTATTCCTAATCTGTGTAGTATCAGAAACCCACAAGGGTTGAAATGTATAACTTCCCACACCCTCCAAGTTAAGACCATTTTAGTCGCCATGGCGATAAATTTTGGAGGGCGACTAATGGAACCAAAGCGCGCCTGGGACTAAAAGAGAAGGGAGAAAGCGGAGCTTTGCTCGCGACCAAGGCGGGCGGCCTAAGGTAAAAATAAACTTGGAGGGTTGTCCAATGATTTTTATTGTACAAAACGTAAACTTGCACATTTGTTTCAATAAGTACTATACTCAGAAAAACACAAAGAAAAATCTTAGCCAATCAAAATTGCAATATTTGGATTAAATTCACGGTGCGTGCTATGCTGTGGTATTAAATGGCGCAAATTTATTTTGTTTTTGTACAAGCTTGGTAAAATAAAGTTAAATTTGGTTAAATTCTCCTGTTTCATTGTCAGTCAGTAGTCTGGAGAACTTCACTTGGACACAATTAATGAATCTCTTTTAGTTTCTGTAAGTAATTTACAGGTTCGGGGTGGCGAGTAGATGGGAAGACTGAGGGCCCTAGCCCATCACACAACGCAACTCTTTTCCCCGCGCGTGCCACACCGACAGTCCCCAGACCCCTGACCCCACCTCTCTCCGCGCCAAGTCCCCCCCGCGCCGAACACCCACCCGAAACACAAGAAAAAAAGGAAACACGCCCCCGCCCGCTGCAGTCTGCAGTCAGTCAGTCTCCCGCAGCTGAGAGTTTGTTAGGCAAACCAAAAAAAGCCCCGGCCTGACCAGTGAACTCAAAACCGAAGCAACAGTAGCGAGGGGGCGGCGCGGCATTGTTTTTTAGTCTGAGGGAGAAAGGGCGCGATAAGCCATCACTAAGCGTAGCATGCAAAACCAAAGCAAACGTATTTACTTTCGACACTCAAGTGAAAACCGCTCTAAGGTCAAAATTCAAGTAACTTACTAGATGTCAAATAGAAAACAAAAGCTGGGAAAATTTTTTGAACTCCATTTAATGTTGTTATTTTTCGACCTTTTTTTGTTTTTAGTATGCTGTGGATGGCTTGGAGGAAGATGTAGTTGATTATGGTACAGTTGGAACAGGGGAAAATAGAACAAAACTTCTTAAAATCTTCAACAATAATCCAATAGAGGTATAATAGAAAACAATTATACATCAATTGTAATTATTTACAACTAATATGCTGAACAGCCTCAAAGCAGACATGTTAAATGAGAAATGTCTGTATATTCCACAGGTCACTATCTACAGAATAGAATGTAATCTTCAGTTTGCAAGAATTAAACTATTAGAAATCAGATCTAATAATGAAAGCAAGCAATCTAAAGGGAATAACAGCCAGTCCAGTGCTGCTGATCTGCCACTGAATGACCAGGCAGAAGATAGCAAGGTAATATTTCAACCAGTATTTGTAAGATTTGTTATTTTTACATTCTAGGAAGTTATTTTTTAATAATATTTTTGTTTGTATTACTGTTTAAACTTGTGATATTGTCCTTGACTTTCAGGTGTCTATCAAGCCTGGTTATGTAACATATTTTAGTGTGGAGGTTTCTGTTCCCAAGAGAGAGGGTCAGTACATTGGAGAAATAGAAATGGAAACAGATTATGAGGTGAGTAGAGAAGAGGTTTTACCCTTAGATGTGTAAGTGGAGAATGCCTGTAATCCAAAAAAAATTATACGGGGAGGCTCCGCCCCGAGTTCTAACCCCTTACCCTTTATATACCATTTTGACAGAAATGGTACCCCCGATACCCACTAAAAAGGTACCCCTTCAATACAATGTACGAGGCGTGGACGACTTTTCTTTTATGAGCGTTATATACAGGCTCAGCGTGTTCGAAATTTTTTAAAAGGCCCTTTTAACCTAAATACAGATTTCCACCCCAATACCACTCAGAAATCCCTACCCTGTATACCTGAAGCCTGAAAAGGATCCCCGGGCGGAGCCTCCCATAGGCCATTATAGGGAGTACCCCCCCCCCCCCTTGGGTGCCTGTCCCACTTTCAAATGAAAGTGATGGTTTTCCATTTAAGGTTGGGCAACTATTGAGAGGCCAAGTCAAGCATTTGCGTTCAAGCCCTGACCGGGGTCACTGCGTTGTGTTCTTGGGCAAGACACTTCACTCTCATAGTGCCTCTCTTCACCCAGGTGTATAAATGGGTACCGGTGAATCTTATGCTAGGGTTAACCCTGCAGTGGACTAGCATCCCATCTAGGGGGGAGTAAAAATACCCCTAGTTGCTTCGGGCCACAGAAACCGGGATAAGCTCTGGCCTGATGGGCCACTAGGCTGGTACACAGACTTTAAGTCAAGGGAGATTGAAAAGAATTTTGCTTTTATTGATTTGAATCATTATTTTGCAGACTCTTCATATTCCGCTTCACTTAAAGTCTATGGATGGAAAGATAGTTTCTTCTCCAGCATCAATAGTCTTTCAACCTGGATTTCCAGTAAGTAGACAACTTTTTATTTACTTAAAGTACAGAATACCCATGGCAAAAGCCTTTCTAGTTACAATTCCTAATTCTTGTATGTCATTTGCCTGTTAAGTTTCCTTTCAGTTAAACTTTCCTTGATCATGTAAAAACAGTTTTATTTTCTTTATCTTATAGTGTAGTCTGCTAAAATTATTGAGCATAGACTTCCTTTACAGTTAGTTTAGATTGCATTAATTTAATTAGAATAAAAATAATAGTCAATCAGCAACACAATCTACTTTTCAACCAAAACATGAAAAGTCATGATTTCAACTCCCCTTGGAGAAGGGATTTTTTTCACTAATGTACCGTATTTACTCGAATAAGCGCCGCGGCGCTATTAAATTTTTCGCGCCACAAGTGCGGCGCCATTCGAGGGCGGCAGTTATTTGAGGGCGGTGCTTATTTAAAATTTGGACACCACAAAGAATCTATCTTTTACAGTAATTGAAAATAGCGTCCTCAGTATTCGTCTGCTGAAGAGATAAGTGGCTAGCTGTCCTGGCAAAGTCGCAGCCCACAACATTTACAGAACTACGTATTGTAAGAATGTTGAAAAGAAAACATGGGGAGCGGTAAAGCAATCACTTTGAACTGCAAAACATCACTTAAGATGGAAGTAAATGTACAAGTTTGTTTAAGAATTGCTTTGTAGTGCTGTTTTCATTTGAACAGAATCCCAGAATAAGCGCCGCATCGGGACTGCGGCACTTATTTGGGGGCGGCGCTATTAACTTTTTTGTCCCAAATTCGGCGCTTATTTGAGGGTGGCGCTTATTTGGGGGCGGCGCTTATTTGAGTAAATACGGTATGTGGCCTTGAATGAATATTTTTGCATTAATATTACCTTGTTTTGCCTTTCAGGGTCAAATTGTGAATCACACTCTCACGCTGCTTAGTTCCTTCTCCAATACTTTGAAGCTTGTGTCAGTCAAGCCTTACCCTTTAAATGATCAATTTTCATTTGAGCCTGTGAGTTCTGAGATGCAATTACTTCCAAATGAGAAAGTTCAGGTTTGTGCTCTAACATGCCTAAAATGATAGATAAAATTACTGGCAATGATATTTAACTTATAGTCAAATGTTTACCATGTAATTTTAAGGGCTAAGAGCTGAAGTTCTGATTAAATGTGCTGCTTAGATGTGTACAAATTAATGAGATCTTCTGTCTCCATGAAGCAAATGTCGTGCTAACTTGCGTCTATTCTTGCTGTTGAAAGTTTTTAAAAAAGGTCCCCTTGACCTGATAGTCATGCAGTATTGTTCCACTTCATGACTAGCAGTATTAAAAAAAACAATACCAATACTTACGTTGTTATTAAAACTGTTAATATTTGCTTTCTTTTTATTTTAGGTTGGACAGATATTTTATGATCCATTAAAAGGCTGCAACAATCAATGCTATACAGGAATATATGAAAGTAAGATATGTTTAAATTAAATATACCTTATTGGTCTTCTGACACTGCAAACAAGGCTGGAAAAAAACATGAATTCCCTTGACCTTGGGACAAGCAGCTCTCAAATTGTTCTTACCCTGGGATGCAGCTGCATACTTATCTCAGCTTACTTCTACAACCCTCCAAGTTAAGACCGTTTTAGTCACCATGACGACTAAAATTTTGGAGCTGGCGACTAATTTGGAACCAAAGTCGCCAGCCTGGCGTCTCATATTGAGAAGAAGGATTGAAAGCGTGAGCTTAATTTAGCGACCAAAATTTTTCACTGGCGACCAAACTTGAGCAGTTGGTGGCCAAATGGCTAAGGAAAAATAAACTTGGAGGGCTGTTTTATATGATTTAGTCCTCAGAGAACTTTCTTGTGCTCCTGCCCATCTGGCAAGTGAGAATGGCAAGTTACCTTACCCAGCAGAAATTTCCACTTGTCCCGGACGACTGGAAGGGACTTTTTTCAATCCCTGGCTAAGTGACATCAGGAGTTCACACTCTTTTCAAGAAAAGCTAATAAGGCTATAGCCAGTCTTACATTGCTTTTTAAATATATGAGACATATTCAGTCATAGCCTGACTTTGGTGATACAGTGGAACCTTGATATAACGAAGGGCCAAGGGACTGGCAAAATTTGTTTGCTATAACGAGGTTTCGTTACATCGAGATACTTTCTCATACATGTTACTATTACTGGGGCAAAAAATGTTGTTCATTATATCAAGGACTTCGCTATCTAGAGGTTCGTTAAATCGAGGTTCCACTGTAATTTGCTTTTTTCATGTGACCTATCATAAGAAAAATGGAAAAAGCAAATAATCACCAAAGAGAAATTCCTGTGAAATTTAGTTAAAATCTCCCAACTCGTGCTATAACTAATCGCTTAGACGAGTAAGGAGAATGTGTATTTGATTGTGTTTGCAGGCGACCAGTGGTTGTCAAGTTTTTCCTTGCCTTCCAACATTGGGGAAATTGATAGTCAGTTCATAGAAAAGAATCAGAAGTTGTTCTCTTCCTTAGAACGAGCGGGAAAAAATAAGTAAGTTCTTTATAATCACGTTACAGTTTAGAGCGGTTTTCACTTGAGTGTCGAAAGTTAATTGCGTTTGCTTTGGTGTTGCATTACTACGCTTAGTGATTGGCTTAAAAATCTCGCGCCATTTTCTTTTTTTGTTGTTGTTCCCTTGTTTTACTACAAAATAATTAAATCAAATAAATCAACTTTGTTTCACGAGGGTTGCACATAACAGTCTTTCAACTGACAAACCTGTGGTCCTTGGATTCCCGATCAAATTGGAATTTTAGAAATGTGGTTTTTGTGGAGGGAGGAAAACCAGAGATCCCAGAGAAAAACCCTTGGAGCAAGGAGAAGAACCAGCAACAATCCCAACCCACATATGACGCCGGGTCTGGGAATTGAACCTGGGCCACATGAGATAATTATTTCATGTTCATCCTCAACCATTCAACTTGTGTTTATTATGTCTGTAATGGATTTTCCTTCAGGTTTTATACACTAGGCGCAAAAAAGCAGTTTCGTGTTTTTAAAATTTGTGATTATAATCCCTCTAAAGGAAATGGTTTGAACCCAGGAGTATCATTAGTTGTATAGGTGATCGTCCGGGTGAGAGTAGTTCTGAGAAGAATGTTGTTGGTGACTGACGTTTCGACAACCGGCGGAAGCACCAGAGTAAGTGAAAAGTTGTTGTCAGTCGATGATGTTATAAGTCTGGTCCGTTGAAGGATTGTCAGTTGCCGTGATGTTATTGGCTGTAGACTCGTGTAAAGTTTGTCATCATTTGTAGTTTCGATCCGTCTATTGTTAGTGTATCCCTCTGTTCCTAATGTTATTTCTTGCTCTTTGTTGCAGATTAAATATATCTTTTATAATAGATACAGACGTTGTAAAAGGGTTTCAAATCCCAGCACAGGCAAGTCTTTCATGGCCGTCATTTTCTTCAGACAAACCTGTTAAGTTTCCTCTGACGCACCTTGGGAACTTCTCCATCAAATTCTTCACACTGGAGAATCCTGCTGACGTGCCGGTCATGGCTCAGATTGTCCCGTTCTCTCTGTACCCTCAAGGTGCATGGGATCTGTTAGCTGATAGGTGAGGAATAAGTAGGTTTTGTACAACAACCAGAAATTTGTCTTGGCAAACTTAATGATGCGATAAATTGATTGAGACTGAAATGCAGTAAGTAGGTCACTTATTGAGTAGGTGCGTTCAATCCTGGTTAAAAGTGCATTGCAGAAAGTAAGAACATTTGTATTGCACTGACTTCTGGCTATGCCTGTTTGTTCCAGGTTTGATACAGAAGCTTATGGATTTGATCCAGATGATGGTAGTTTCTCAATTCCCTCAGAGGAGGTATGGAGGGCATTATCTGAATTGAAAACCAGAAAGTGAATATGCTTTTCCTAAATAATGAAATGCCTAATAGTGCAGTCTTGTCGCAAGATGAATCAATACGGTTTCACAAAGTGGGTGCATACGGTACATAAGATGGGTATGTAACAAGGTGTACCCATATGGGGTGTTATGAGAAATGCCCATAATAAAAAATAGATTATGGTGTCACAACTGGGTGCTGTAATTGTGCAATGAAATGGACAAAAACAAAAAGAAAAACACAGAGGGGTTTGTTAGTTTTTATTGTCGACAGCATCATCGTCACCAGCAACAGTTGAAAAAAAAAATAGGTGGTCACATTCTGCTTTTTGGCTATATTATACCGTATTCCACCGCGGAAAAACAAAAAAAATATAAAAAAAATAAAAAAAGAAAAAAAATAATTTTTTTTTTAAATAAATTAAAAAGTTTATTTTTATTTTTTTTTGTATAAAAAAAAATGTTTGAAAATAGCGATATGCGGACTTGTCGGCGCCATTTGTCAGAACACCTTTGGTTCGGATGCGAAACATTTAAAAAGTAATAACACTTGTTTACCCGAGGTAATGGGATTATGCTTTCACTCGGCAACTATTTTTATCTATCCTTGCTCGTACTAACACTTCAATACGAACAAAAAACGCCGAAATAGAAAGAAAAGCTGCCCGAGACGTTTGACCGCGGTGAAATACCGTATACGCTAACATGATCAGGCAATGGTCAGGGAAAAATAAAATTCTTTTTATTTTTTTTTTTTAAATGAAAGTCAGGAAAAAGTCGGAATTCTGAATTTCATTTTGAGTCAGGGAAAATTGATACTTTGAAGGAACGTCAGGATGCTGTGGCATAATGAATTGATACAAACTTCTTTGTTTGCTTTTCAGGATGATTCAGCCATATCAAATAAAGAAATAGTTCACACTCCTGGCACAATGGTTACCGTTCTCAAGCCACGCTCTATTGTCAAGATTCCTGTACAGTTTCAACCAAAGGACGAACGACTCAAAACTTCTGTGATTCTCATTAGGTAGGATTCTCTTCTGTACTTGTCTGCAAACTAAAAGTAAAGCAGCCAGTTTTGGTAACTACATACATGTACGTTCTAAATTCATGTACTGCCAGATGACTGTGTGATGTACTCCTACTGGATTCCTACTTGACCTCACAATTTTTTGAGTTAACTTGACAAAATACTTGGGATCTGGAAGGGGGGACTTGCTATGGATCAAAAATTCCCCACCCAGTTGCTCTCGATGTAATTGCTATAGAGATACTATACAGAGTAGGTTGGACCTATATGCTACACCGGAAACCACAGAATGACATTTATGCTGTTGTATCCAGTTTGAGAGTTGGGATGGAGTTGGGTGCTCCGTAGAGAATCTACCAGCATTTCTAAAGTTGCTCTCAGATGGACACCAGAGGGTAAAAAAAGAGGCCGTCCAAAATCCACCTGGAGAAGAACTGCAGAAGCAGCAGGCCCTAATCTGACCTGGGGGCAAGCCGCGGCTGCAAAGGACCGACAAGAATGGAGGCGACTTGTTGATGCCCTATGCGCCACTGGGCGTTTAAAGGATTGATGATGATGATGATGATCCAGTTTGGGGCAGTGTTTTTTTCTTTTTGTCAAATCTAGAGCGTTTTTCACTTGAGTACCGAAAGTAATTAGCATTTCTTTGGTTTTGCAGTAGTACGCTTAGTGATTGACTTAACACACTCGTGCCATTTTCACAGCCAATCAGAAGTAAAAGCAAAACCAATCGTGACTCGCTCACACACGTTTTCCCGCGCTTCATGCCGTCTACGTGTATTTGCTTTATTTTGATTGGTTCAGTGGATTGTCCGGAACGAAAACTTTGGTTTTGATTTCACGGCAATTGAAAATTGCTCTTATAACGCAATAACAATTCAGTGTTGCTTTTTAATAAGAAAACTAGCGAGGAAAACAACAGTGACTGATTTGTAGCTTTCCTTCTTTGCTCATTTGAAACATTTCTGTTTTCAGAAACAATCTGACAGTTTTAGATGGAATAGTGGTCCAGGGACAAGGAGCCCGGGGCGAGTTCACTCTGAATGGCAAGAGGCCTGGTGCCCACAGTACTTTATTGTTTGAGATTAAGCCAAGTCAGTTAGTGGATTGTCACAGTAAGTCACTCTTTTACTCCCCAAGAGTGCCAAACTGCACATAAAAAAAAGGCTTGAAATTTAATTTCAGAACTTTGTAGTTTATCAGCACCACTCGAAGGTACAGCTCGGCAGCTTTAAGACGGATTCCGCTGAAAGTCGAGCACGAGTGCGAAAATAATAAAAATTAAATTTTTTTATTTTGACAATAAATTAACGAGAAAAAAAATTTTTTTTTTTTTTTTTTTTGGGGTTAATTTGAATATTCACGCACTAGGGTTTCCTCCACAGGCTTGCAAGTTAGGTGTACATGTAGAACCACCTTGTAAAGCACAGTTAAAGCATAATAAACAGTACCACATGAAAGTACTGCTCAATAGCTTTCATTTGGATTGTGACACAGCAGGGTTTCATCGACAGACTTAAAATTAAGAACAACATTGATGAACTAAGCAAAGCTTGTGGATATATTTTCAATACAAAGATCAGCGCAACCTCGTTCCAAAGGTCTCTCTCTCCCTGGGGGGGGGGGGGGGGGGGGGAGCCGGGGGGAGGGGGGGGCTAATAAAATACAACGTTTCGACATCTTTAGGATGTCATTATCGCGTGAGATCTACAATTATGCACGTAAGATGACTAATATGAAAAGTGACAAGAAAAGGTGACTATGCCTGATTGAAGAAATGTTGAGCCTGTGTAAAGCATTAACCATGGAACGATAAGACCTAATGGCATTCTCGGTTAACAGCATTGGCAAGCTGAGTGATATTCCGTTTATTATTAATCACGATGTTTTCGGTTCGTTTGGAGCCTTAAGAGCGTGATTGAAGCAACCTGTCGTATAATAATGTTAATTTTGCCACAGACGGTGATTATTTTTTCCGATTTCCCAGCAAACATTTGGGTCGCATCGTTTATGATTTTTGCTTTTCACAGGTCAACGTTTTTTTCAAACAACGCCTTTCACTTGGTAATGACATCCTGAAGATGTTGAAACGTTGTTTTGCGCTGATATTTGTATTTAAAACATTGATCGAACTTACAGAACTCTTAAAACGGTTGAAATTTAACACATGCGGCAGCTTTGCTACACATGTAATTCTGTTTTCAATTTGTCCAATATTATTACATACTAAATATTAATTAATTTATGTATTTTAATTAGAAGCAGCACCTCGTTCCCGCTCGCTTCCCTCCTTATCAGTAATGAAGACAGTCACAGCGACAAATCCTGGTCAGCTGGCAATGTTTATCAGCTCTCTCAGTATAAATGGATACGAATGTGAAGGATATGGCTTCAAAATCATGAACTGCAAGTCTTTCATCCTCAAACCAAATACATCGAGGAAGATAGAGATCACGTGAGTCGTGTTTGAAAATTTTACTGTAGTTTTTAGCCCGTTTCAAGCTTTTCGAGAGTATGTACATGCAAAATAAAAACGCTTGCAAGAAAACTAAACAGTCGAGAAAAAAAAGAATCCAAATGTTCTACGCTCAGTTAGGCTATTCGAATCTAATATCTTGCGTATCAAACAAGTCGATTTATAAAGCCAAAATCTGTCCCTATTGCTGCGGGAGGTATTCATTCCCTACACCTTTGCAAAATTTCGGACAGCAAATTTCAATTTGTTACTCAAAGAAAGCAGTCTTTGACGTTAGGAAACTGGCATTTAGGGGCATGGATATGTTTACCGTGTTGAGAAACAGTGAAATTAAGCTTGGTAACGACAAAACAAAACCATAGCGTAGTTTGTTTGTTTGGTGGTGGTCAGGGCGGGAGAAGCCTTCTCCCGCACTGGTGGTGGTTGTTTGCGTTATCGCGCGCTTTGCGATAAGCGTCGAACGAGCGTGTTACCCCGTGCCGTCTGCGAGCGAGTTTTTCGTGGTCACACTTTAAAAGTCAAAACAAATCGACGGTTGCAAATCCTTATAACATTGCCTCTATTCGTGCCGTAGTTTTGTTAAGATTGAGTGTGTCATTGTTATCTGACTTATGTTTGTTGTTTTGGTTTCAGGTTTACACCAGATTTTTCAATGTCTAGAGTAACTCGCAAGCTAGAAGTGAAAACTACTCTCGGTCGTGTCATGGAGTTCACGCTGGTAGCGACAATTCCTACTCACCTCCTCCCCCTGTGTTCAACGGCTCTTGGCCGGAATTCCTGGGAACCAGTCGTTCAAGGGGTCGCCGTGGTACTCATGGGTGTGGTCTTCTTAGCGGTGGTAATTGCCGCTTACGCTGAGGCGCGCAGGCTCGTGTTTCTTTCGCATCCAGAAATGCAACTGTTACAGATGAAAGAGGAAGAACGAGGACCAATATTTGATTTGAATGCCATCGCTGGAGTCAAGAAACACAAGTGAGTTTCGATCAACATTAAATTTTAATATTTTATATATTAAAACATTGACAAGCAGACAGGTTAAGAATAAAAAAAAAAAACAACAACAAAAGGCCTGGCTAACGAAGACGCGAGTAGACGCTAGTTTTCAACTTGCGTCCACTTGTGTCTCCGTTTGGCATGCACTTGCGTTCACTTTGATCGAGATCAAATTTGCACTTACGTCAACGCAAGTTTTTCATGGTTTGGCCACCCAACGCAAGTCAACGTGCGTCTTGCTGTTTGCTTCAAATACGGAATGGCAGCGCGCGCAGTAGCATTGAAATGGCTTTTTTTGACAACTTGCGTGCACTTACAAAAAATCTCGCATTAGTAAGTTGAGGTCTCGCGTTGTAAGCAAAGATTTTATGTAATAAACGAATTTCGAGGTACAAGTTGAGATCTCGCGTTTCAAGTCGAGGTCTTGTGTTATTTGTCAATCTCGCGCTTTAGTAAAGATTTTTTGTAAGAATGAGTGAGTGAGATCGCATTGACGAGATCTTAATATGTTACTCGATCTATTTTTATAGGGTGGTTTAGCGAGATCCGAATCAGCTCATGGGACTGTGTTTTAAGTCGAGATCTCGCGTTGTAAGCAAGATCTCGAGTTACAAGTCAAGAAAACGAGCTATCAATCAAGGTCTCGTGTTGTAAGTCGAGATCTTTCTTGTTCGAAAAACAAAAAACCAAAAAAACTCTTCTAGAGGCCTAATCAGCGTCATCAACCCGAATGAAATAAAGTTATCTATCTATCTAGATCTTTGCATTTTTAGGCGATGACAAATCGCCTTATTGGGGAGGACAGGAGATAATACTCAATGAAACGAAAGAATGGGAAAGAAGACCATTTTGCGCGACGCAATAGGATAAGAACGAATACAGAACGCTAAAAAAATGAAGCAATACTCCTGGAAAGAGAAAGGAGAACAAAAGAGACATACACGACGTATTGAGTAGGAATCAGTGGACAGACATGATCACCACAACTAATGCAATGGAAACGCTTGACCTTGCGTGTCGCTCGCGAGAAGTATGAATATCGTTTTGAATGTCCACACAAGATACTCAATGTTGAACAATCACAGCACGACGTTGTCAGCTACTTTTTTTAATTACGTTATTTTTACTGACAATTAGTTAAGACCCCCTTGGGAAACGTCATCGCCTGTGCATGCACTGCATGCCGTTTATTATCAAAATCTCGTTATATAAGCTGCCAAGCACTGGATATAAAGTCGAGATCTCGGTTATAGAAGTGGAAATCGTAAATCTATTTTTAATGTTTTTATTTATTTTTCTGTGTTGTGTCTGCAGAGTTGCCGTCAGAGAAGAACCGACAGTTGGACAAAAGAGAAGCAGAAGAGAACCACAGCGAGACAACAGCAGCAGAGAAACGACGCCTGTAACACCCGACAGACCGACTTCAAACAGCGATAATATGACTGGGAGCTTAGCGAATAATTTACCAACAAATAATAATATAAAAAATGTCACAGCCAGCACAACACGACACGATAACGGATCACGTAATCGAAATACAAGGACTGAAATGCCTGTAAAGACACAGACGAACACGGCGGAAAACACGGAACCTCGAGTCACTAGAGCGTCTAGCCTTCCCCTTGAAAGTAAAACGTGTTCTGGTGGAAAAGACAGCAAATCTAAAACCACTGCAGACAGTCGCGGTAAAAGCACATCGGACACGACTGGAAATACAACTCGGAAGGTCGCTGAACCAAAGAGAAACGAACAGAGAGCGTTTGAAGAGAGTAGAAAAGCTGAAGATAAGAACAAATCAACACCCGAAGGTATAAACGATGAGATCATCAGTGTAGTAGTTCCAAATAGGTGCGAGTCGGCGCCTAAAAGGGACTCTAAAGACAGCAAGGAGCCAAAAGGAAAGCAGAAACGAAAAACCAAAGCTATCAACAAGAGAGAGGAAAAGGACAAGAAAGTAAAGAGTAAAGAAACAACAGCAGTGAAGAGCAAGGACGAGGAAGGGGCTTTATCAGATGACAGCTGCAGTGATGGATCATCGGACAAATCTGTGCCAGAAGTTAGGATTCAACAGCCTTTAAAAGAGACAAACAGGACAAGGCAAGGTAGCCTACCAACTGATGCACAACTGGCTCACCTCAGAGAACAGCAGCATGGCAGTGCAGCCAAGCCTGCGAGTCATACAGCAGCTGCTGTGGGCGAGTCGGGTGAGACTTGTAAGGACAGAGGAAAGGGTCGTAAAAGCCACACAGCAACAGACAATGCCAAGTCAAGGAAAGGCGAAGGGCAAGCAGCGAACGGATCTGCGAGACCGAAGAGCTTGGAGGTTCCAGCAAAAGGTCACAACCAGAAAAATGGACACTCCAGCAAGAGTCAAAGCAACGCTAATAGCCCTGACGGTGGAAAGCAGAGCGAATTACGCCATCCTGGGCCAACATCGCCCCATGCCATCGCCGCTGCTGTCATGTCACTGGCTCTGGGCAAGAACATGCAAGCTTCCTCGAAGGAGAACAACTTTGACGAGCAGGAGCTGAACAAGAGGAAGGCGTACACCAAGACTTCTGCCCTGGCGCCTGTTCTGTCAGATTCACCACCTCCCACCTCTCCCACTATGTTGAGTGGCAGCAGCCGAAGCAGCAGCTACAGTAGCATTGTCAGCAGCGATAGTTCAAATGGCGTGGAGCAAGTGAAGCCAGCGGTGTTGAAGGGAAACAAGACGCGTGTCAAGAGTACCAAATCAGCACCCCTTGAGGGTGGGGCTGGGCCGTCTTGGCCTTCAGTAGGTAAGTCTTAAGTAGCCAGTTACTGGGGAAGTAATGGGCCTTATCTTGCTAGTTCTTCAAGTCACAAACTGTGTTCATGGGGTAACTATATTTTGATGTAGGATTTTACTGAAACCCACATGGAAAGAGTAAGATCACCTAAAGTCATCTTGGTCAGTTTTTTTTTTTTGGAAACAGGGAACTCGAGGAACAGATTAGGTCATGACATTTTCTCAAGCCGACAAAAGTTCTTTGAGAGTCAAGATGTGGACCCTTATTGAAGAACTGCCAAACCCCGTTAATACGAACACCAAAGGAGCTATAGAAATTGCCAGTATTTATGACGGATTGTCCAATCGTTTTTCGTTATATGTGAATTATTTTTACCGTTTCTTAGGTTCTAGGAAGTCTGGTAAAGCTGGTGATGACCTTGGCTTATCAAGCCTAAGGCGAGGCCCTTGGACCTTACCTTCAGACTCCCCCACATCACCACGTAGCCCAGTTGGAGAGCGACCTGCAGTGCCCTCTCAATATCTGCCTCCACACAGACCATCTCTGCAGGAGGGTCAGCCATTCACCCGTAGTGGTTTGAAGAAGCAAGGATCTCAAGGAGAAGAAAAGGTTCGTCCGTTTGACCTGAGTGACTTGGGGCTATCTGACAGTGGCGCTACCCGCAGTAGAGGCTACCCTGGTGGGCATCCCTCCTTGTGGAGCAGTAACGAACAGGGGTATAACAACCCTGACAGTCTGTTTAGCTCTTCTTCTCGTGCTGCAGACGAGCAGTTTCCTGGGAAGAACACACGACTTTCCAACAACTGGGTGAACTTCCTGGATGCCAGCAATACCAATGGCGGTGTGGTGACCAGTAACAAGACTATGGCTGAGATCTGGGATGTGGGTAACTCCCCCCTGGACAGCGATGGATGGTCCATATACTCACCCCATCCCCCTGCTACAGCTCCTGGACAGATTGGAAGTTCTGAAGCAACTGCCGTTGATGCACTGTTTAGTCAGATGCCAGACTGGTCTGGAGCAGGAGCAGGAGCAGGAGCTGGACCCGAGTCCCCATTCAGCACCCAAGAGGTGACCTGGACACCACCACCAGACGTGTCCACCATCTGGGGCAGTGGATACCTTGGGGCAGCCTCCACTACAGAGACCCTACCCACCTCTTCTGGGGCTTCATTTGTCACCTACCCAGTACAGCCACAGCCGAACCAAGATTCCACGCCAGCATTTGATCCTCTCCTTGGAAGCAGCATCTGGAACCCGACTAGTGCGTCATCGACATGGTCCCCCACCTCAGAATGAGAAAAACGCCAACTGCACCAGTCTACTCTTCAACAGTGCAGAGACTTGCAGATTTGACATATTGCACTTGTTTGACATTGTTTTTCTTAGTAAGCTTTTTGTTTGAAAAAACTCTCAAAAGGTGAACTCTTGGGCTCTAATCCTGTCACTTCTTTTAACAAGCTTCAAGTGCTACCTTGACAGATTATCTACCTCGACTAAAGGAATTTAACATCACACAAACGATATTTCTTTCCTGGTTTATCCCTTAATCCCTTTTTTTGACCATTCATCGTGGAGTGGGGCTGTGTTTAGCCAGTTGTGGACACCTTTTATGACTTCTTTCCTTCAACCTTGTTCCCAGGGCCCCCCTCTCCTCCCCCCCCAGGGCGAAAAAGAGAGAGCCCGGGGAAGGGGGTTCCTTTTGTAACTTCTTTGTTTTTTAGTGTTCTTTGGTGGCAGGGTTAACCCAAGAGATAACCGTTTGTACTCATATTGGGAAGTTTGAGTATGACGAAAAGGATCGGTTAGGACAAGACGAAGAAAAGCACCAAATTAAGAAAATTTTTATGGCGTTTTTTGATTCCGAATAACATTATCCCCATTCAGGTTTTTTGATGTCGTAAGGCTTGTGGTATGTTTCAGGAAATGCAAGAGTCGATAAGCAAGGTGATGAAGTGTACATGTTTGTTAATGGCTCGTATTATGGTTGGTGTATTAACAGCTTTGGGTGCTTGTTAGTTTTTGAGGCGGAAACCGAGCGCTTCTTGTGTGTTTGAAAAGCGGAGTTAGCATTTTGTGAAGATGCTACTGGCAGTCTTAGATTGTTTCCCAGGCCTGGGCAAGTTGTAGTCGAGTGCATGAGCTTATAACTGGTGGGTGCAAAACAGAAAGCTGGCTTGTTTTCATCTCTCAAAGAGAGCGAGAGAGATTTGCTGGTTAATTTAGTCCACAGAAATATTACGCATTAGCAAAACACGTTTTCATTTCAGAAGTCAGTTACAAGTGAAAATCTACTCCGAACCTTATTATAATCAGCTTGGTTCGACGATGTCAATCACCAGAGAACCCCTGTTAGTAGTTCGCTGATGTTGACAGCAGCTTTTACCAGCGTAACCCGAGTGCCAGGCCCTCTTCTTCTCTTCGCTGACGTGGCGGAGAGGAAACCCGGGAACGGGTTTGTAACGGCGCGCTCATATGCCTGCCGCAGTCTTAGTAAGACCGCTGATCCGTTATTTATAATAAGACCCCGTTATTTATTTGTTTTCCAGAAGTTTTGATATATAAAAGAGTAACTAAAAGTGAGTGCAAAGTGAGTTATTTGGGTGCTTTTTATGCTGTCACCATTTTGTACTGTAGAGGATTTTATAAGAATTGTTGCTAAATAAAGTTTTGTAAAATCAATGGTCAATTTTGTTTGCTTGTTTTCTCAGGCGAATTCTCTTGTTTGGCTGCAGAGAGCAGTGGCCCTATTCTCGGGCAAGTCAGTTTGGAACTGAAATATAATTTTCCTTGGTCCGATAGCCTAGGTTGTAGTGGAAAATCAGTTTTGGGGCTAAACCCGGGGGGCGGGGGTACTCCCTATAATGGCCTATACGGGGAGGCTCCGCCCGAAAGGGGTACCTTTTTCAGGCTTCAGGTATATAAAAGGGTAGGGATTTCACAAGTTTAGGTATACGAAAGGGTATGGAAATCTGTCATTTTTTAGGTTTTTGAAAGGGCCTTTAATTAAAATTTTTTGAAAAATTTCAATTTTTTGGTTTTTTTTTTTTTGGGGGCACGGGAAAAATAAAAAAAAAACGATGTTTTAAGTCTATACCATGACTTTCAGGTATATGAAAGGGGTACCTTTTTCATTGAAAGGTATACGAAAGGGGTAAAATTTCTGACAAAATGATATATAAAAGGGTAAGGGGTAAGAGCTCGGGGCGGAGCCTCCCCGACCATACCTTTTTTGGGTACCCCCCCCCCCCGGGCGCCATTTCTGTACGACGTTTCCTCCTTTTTTCATCCTTTGGAGATATATTTACTATAACTGGGTAACTCTACATCAAAAACCTATGTAAAATTTGCCGATAAGTGCACCGCGCTTAATTCTCGCGAGGTTGACTTGTGGCAAGTCTAGCCTTTGATTTGCCGTCACTTTTTTTTTTTTTTTTTTTTGAAGCTCAAAATTTCTCTGGGAATGATTTTATAACTGTTGTTCCTCCGAGCGAGGCCGAAGGCCGAGCGAGCGGGGGTAATTGTCCCTCAAAGGGCTCAGGCGGGATGAAATCTCGTGTGGAGTTTACGTCAAATATATATATATATTGTGATGGTGTCTGGCGGAAATGACGTCACACGGCGCGCGCTGGTGGCCTAATGGTAAGGCGCGAACTCAAATCAGATCTTCGGGACTGAGGGCGGGGTTCGAATCCCGCTAAGGTTTTTTTTGTTTTCTTTTTCTTTTTGTAGGTCCGAATCCTGAGCCTTTCATTTTTATCGTTTTCTTTTCGGAAAATACACTGATTTCCACATAATACTCCCTCAACGCCTATCAGGCAATATCAGGGGCGCGCGAGCGGAGGGTCGAATCCTCCTGCCGTTCGTTCTTCTTTTGCCCTGAAATAATGTCCTGCGAATATCCAATATGTCGATGATTAGCCTGCGCTTCCCAACGCTTATACCTCTTACGAACCAGAAAGAGCGCATCAAGGGAGTAGACCCTGGGAACGAGGGTGTCGCGGCCATGTCGATAGGCAACAATAACAAATCACGGTAAACCGGTATCACTCCTTATTATACACCCCCTCCCTCCCCAACCCAGAGCGCGAGGCCTGCGAGTCACGTATACAGTATAAATGGGAATTTGGCGAACCTGGACGGCGACCTCGAGGACGGCTGACCGGAGTAATCGCGTGTAGCCTGTATGCGCGTGCCCGCTTCACGCACATTGCCGTCCAGCTCCGTCCAGCGTGTCGAGGACGGAGAAGAGAGTTTGAAACTCTACCGTCCTCGCACCGTCCTCGAGGTCAGCCGTCCAGGTATCTTAAAGTCCCTAATATTAGCACAAGGACGGAGTAGCTGTTCGCCCACAGTTCCCAAATGAAGTCGGGATTTACAAGTGTTTGCTTTTTTAGCGGGAAGAAAACCGGAGTACCCGATGAAAAACCCTCGAAACAAGTCCGGGATTCCAACCCGGGCAACATCACCGGAAAGTTTACGCCATCCCTTTTCCTTATCATTGCTAGAGCCAGCGTGCAGCGTGCAGCGTGCAGCGTGCAGCGTGCAGCGTGCAGCGTGCAGCGAGCAGCGTGCAGCGTGGTGAACAAAAACTTGATTCAGATTGAAAGGGCACATTTCAGTAAAAACTGCATAAAGTACCGTTGAAACGCCCGTGTAATAGAACCGCACGGTTAGCACGCACGCTTAGAGCCGCGGAGATATCCAGGGAAACTGTTCTAAAAAAATGCGCTCTTAGCACTTCTGCACGAAATTAGTACTTCATCATCCATCAGGATCGTGTTAACTCTGAGTTAAAACTGCAATATTTGATTTTGATAAAGTAAAAATTTCGACAATAAAAGTATATTAACCCTAGTGGACTCGGCTCGAATTTTCAAAAGCGAAAGACTAAAAAATAAAATAAGAGGTTTGATAACAACTCGAAAAATCTTACCTTATTGTTTTGCACTTTGTCCAAGAACTAAAATAATTTGACAGCGCAATACCAACTTCATGCTTGCACCAAGAGCTGGTTTATTCTTGGGTACAGCAACATCCTTGTTCGTTCCGCGGCGGAATGAGCGCAGTGAGAAATGGGCGTCACAATGCGTTTTCACGACAGCGCGCGCAATAGAACAGCATGTCGTTCCCAGGTTACTCACATTCTTTTTTGCGCGCGCTTTGTGTGCGTGGCTTGGATGGCAATCGACTTGAACAACTTAGGTTATAGTGGAAACGAAGATGGCATGTTTTAAGACGGGGAGATGATGTTTTACACAGGGATTTCTTTTCCGAGTATGTCTTGTCATTTACTGAAAAACGTCATCTTTCAACTTTGGGTCACTTTTTTTTCAAATGAGATGTGGATATGGGGACAGGAGGATGGTGTCCAGATGACGATATTGCAATTGTCGTTCGTTTTTCAAATTATAGACACGTGTTTGTTTCCCTCCCTTTGATTTGGACGGAACGATACCTTGTATTTGTCGAGCTCACTTCACTGCACTTTCTTATATTATTTCTCTATTTTCACTCTCAGAGGTAATTCACGGAGGGAAGTACATGTAGTATTTCTATGGGTAAAAACGGGGACTACAAACAAACCAGCAAACAAGAAAGGTTTAATTAAGCGAAAAGTTTTCTTTTTTTGACGCTATACTTTGTAAACCGCTTCCCGTTTTTGACCTCAGGCTTTGTTCGCGCTTTTCTCGCTGGGGAACTCACTCTAATGCTCCGATTGACTGCGGGTTCACAGCCTCGCTATTTTGACTATTTTCAATGCAAAAGAATGCAAAACAAAGAGCAAGCTAAGCCAGCGGCAAGGCAGCTGTAGTCTCGAATGGTAGAGCGCACGGGTGGTACCGGGATCGATGGCAAGATTCTCAAAGCTCACTTATAGGAGAAAAAAAGGTAGACAATATTTGGTGCCAAAGAAGTGCCAAGTTTAATTATCAAATTAAACATACGTTTGTAAATTCGTTTTTTTTATTACATTCATTGGCAATGAAAGCACTGCTTACACAAGTTAATAAATAATACAAATGTCAACATAAATAATACATAGTTTTGAATCGCATATTGAACAAATTTTATCAAGTTCCTTAACGGAGATACATGGGCTAAAAAATTGCCTCCAAATTTCAAAGAAGTTACCTTGAGATAGATTAACTATTTAATACAGATAGATTAACTATTTAATGCAGGAAACTGCAATGTTATCACCATTATACGAGCTCGTTGAAAATCCGTTTGTCACTAATTGTCTAAAGTATTTATGAACATATGTACATTGTATGTTCAAGGTTTATCAAAAACGAATTGGCCCAATGATCAGATCGTCGCCTTAACTTATCGAGTCGCCTTTGCTTTTTGATGGCTTGACTGTTACATACATACTTACTTTATTTAATAAGTAGGTTAAATTAAAGGTAGCCAGAGGCTGATGTGGACCTACATTAAGCTACAAGACATATTGCATAAGAATTAAGCTAGAAACAATCTAAATACAATTAACAAATATAATTAAAATTATTATATTAAAAATATGTAGTTGCATGTTACAAATTGAACTTGTATGGAGCAGTTTTCAGTTGAGTAACGTAAAACCAAAACCAAATTAATCATCCTGGCCAATCACAAAGAACACAGACAATCCAGTCAACAAATCAAAACTCGAAGCAAATACATGTAGCCGGCACGAAGCGCGGGAAAACGTGCGCAAGCGAGTCACGATTGGTTTTGGTTTTCTGATTGGCTGAGAAAGTGGTGCGAAAGTTTTAAATCAATGATTGAGCGTAGTAATAAAAAATCAATGCAAACGCGAATTACTTTCGAAACTCAAGTGAAAACCGCTCTATTGCAAAGTTATATTATTACACCATGTACCAGCTAATTGAAACTTGTCCCTTTGTCACTGACTTTTACAATTTCATAACATACGTTATAAATCTTCTTTTGCGCGTTTTCCCCGAGAATAACTTTTCAATAATATATAAGTTACATTAGCTGAAAAAATCACTGGTAGTTTCTGTTTATGCTTTTGTTGCACATTCAGTGTTCTTTGCTTTGGTAGGTTGATGTCATGCTTATTCTTCAGGTGCCTTCAAAGATGCGTTATTGTAGAAACATATATAGCGCTCACATACAATGAATGGTTTTGTGTGAGTGCGTAGCTTCTGCCTAGTACATAAGCATTTGTTCGATGCTACAGCATGAGAAACTACATAAGGCGTATAGCATCGCACCACATCAGGCATTGGGTGGGTGTCAAGGTGCTGCAGTAATAATATTGCAGCTGAACGTTCTGTGGAAGACTGTGGTAGATTGTTTTGCAAATATTCCAATACATGGGCCGGTTTGTCAAAATGCCGACGAAAAATTCCCTGTTTTTCATTTCAAATCAAAACAATGTTGGATTCTAAGTCCAGGCTGTCTTCGGGGATGCTGAAATCGTTCTGGAGGGTAAATTCAAAAGCTACCTCTGTTCCCTGAAAGTATTGTACATTTTTTTTAATTAATTTTTTTGAGTTCTTTGTTTCTACACCAGCACGCTACAAAGGAGTTTTTATTTCAAAGAATTAAAATTTTATTGCGAACAGGTTTTTTTTTATGTTTTAATTAATCAAGGTAACATTTTCAATTTTTTTACATTGTTAGTTCTCTTACTTAGATAACTAAGCATAATTTTATTACATAATTTTTTTAGTTATTCAAAAGCAAAAAATATTATTGCTATTATTATTGTCGAGATTGTTATTATATTTATTCAGCTTTTATTATTGTTCTCTCAAATTATATATGAAGCGAGAATAATACGTTCAGTATTTTTATACCTTTTTTTATATATTCACTAACTGTAAAACTTGATTTTAAAATTTAAATTTCTATCAAAAAATTATAATTTATTATTATTATTGCAGACATTTTATTGACTTTTTTATATAGGGATGCCAGCTGATTTTTAATTCTTAATCTTTTATCGATGTGTGTACTTTTGTAATTATCATGTGAAATTAAGTTATAAATATTGTTTTTGTTATTATTATTATATTATTATTTAATGAAATTTTGCATTGTGGAGCATTGTTAACCAACCAAACAGCTAGCACTCTTTTATAAAGAACCACATTATAAACATCAATTTCTGTTTGGTCTAAGACGTCTAGGGTATGCGCGATCGTTTGGAACTTTCCCTAAAGAAGATGTGTCAACGTTATGCCGTCCGGTCGGCTGGTTATTACAAGAAATTTTCGCGACACTTTAATTTCGCGAATTTCGCGATTCCAAAAAAATCGCGAAATTAAAGTGACGCAAAAAAATAAGTGTCGCGAACATAACATAACGCGAAAATTAAGTGACACATTATGTCAATAATTAAGAAAAAAATAAGTTTTAATAGTGTCACTGAAGGAAGGAATTATCAATCTAAATGGATATTGTCGACAATTGACTCAAGAACTATAAGGGACGGACCATTATTTTTTTGGAGGGGGGGGGGGATGAAAAATATTGAAAAAAATTGTTTGCACGGCTTTGAAAGACAAAATAAATTGTTTGCAAACACGATATGTATAACAAAAAAATAGTTAGAATTTCGAAAAAAATGTTTGCAGAGGTGCATAAACTAAACAAAAAAAATTTTGCAGAGGAAAATTTTTCATCCCCCCCCCCTCCAAGAAAATAATGGTCCGTCCCTAACTCATGCACGTACAAGCATAACCTACTTGTAGATATTAACTGCTCTGTTGTAGCTACAGTATTGCCGAGATTTAGTCCCACCCTTGCTTTTATTTTAATTTTGATGTTATTTTTCATTAAAGAAGTCGTTTTTAAAGAAAATGTAAATTGTGTCTTACTCAAAAACGCGAAATTAAAGTGATTCAAAATACAAAGTTTTCGCAAAATCGCGAAATTTAAGTGTCGCGAAATATGCGCACCTAAAAATCGCGAAATTAACGTGTCGCGAAAATTTCATGTAATAAGGTAGTCCGGCGCGTAGAGGCTGTATGTGAAGGACCTCATTGAAAGAAGTCAAGACACAAGCGGACTTCTTTCTGGGTAAACTAAATAAAACTACGTTTCTCAGTACAAGTAAGGTAAAACAAAACTCTCCTTTTGAGCTAATCAAAAATAAGAGTAGAAATCAGAAATAAACTGTATAGAAGATGTCTTTGTTGCTTTTTTTGGTAGCTCATTATGTGTACTTTCCGAAAAGCTAAAAAAAGAATAATGTCAAAGAGAGAGAAATCGGACTTTTTGCCGTCTAAAGTGCCCTCGGTAAGACAAAACAGTGGGCCCGGAGACTGGACACGAATTTCGCTCGAATGACGTATTAGTGGTTCCACGGATCAGTTTACAGTTAGATTTTGATACCAGATACCTGTGTTGATACAAGTGAAGTTCACTACTTCAGCTGAGATTGTTGCTGCTTTTTCGTTGATAAATCGAAATCTTTTCCGAAAAGAACGATATGTTGCCATCTGCGGACTTGGCAGAGCGGGTTTCTAGCAGAAAAGAACGCACAACGAAATATCGTGACACTAAATGGACTGAAGTAGTTAGTTGGACCTGTCCAACCGCCGTAAGCCGAATAAGCGCTATTTCACACAAGCGCTGGTCGACGAGGACGATCGAAGTTTGGCGAAGCAGATTCAAATGAGAAATTCCCTATTAAAAAATGATAACTAGAATTGTTATTGTTTCCAAAAGCACATACATCGACGGGCTTTGATTTTGTGACTGGTTTCGCAGTGTCGCAATCGGCTTCGGAATTGACACGAGCGCTGCTTGCCGCGCCGGGGTTGCTTCACAGGCAGACAAGTCTCTGTGTTTGAGCGTGAGTAAGCGTCACGGTATGCGCTATTTGATCCCATACATTTACTGTAATTTGTAACGATTGACCTCGTTGAGTCAACTGATCGTTAGAAATGCTCCATAAAATACTGCATTTCCTTCTTTTCATCCTAAACTTTGATCTACTGTAAGCCAGATAAATAAGTTCACTTACCTTCATTTTTTTGTGATCTTTGTGTTTTATGGGGTGCGTATCCCCAGGCGCACGCCCCGAGCAAAGTAAAATTTAGCTCGGGGCGGGAGACCATGGAGGAATAACGGCCCAAAAACCCCATAAAAACACAAAAGATCACACAAAAAATGAAAGGTAAGTGAACTTATTTATCTGGCTTACAGTAGATCAAAGTTTAGGATGAAAAGAAGCGAAATTCAGTATTTTATGGAGCATTTCTAACGATCAGTTGACTCAAGCGGAGGTCAATCGTTACAAATTACAGTAAATGTATGGGATCAAATAGCGCATACCGTGACGCTTACGTCACGCGGCCTCAAACACAGAGACTTGTCTGCCTGTGTGAACAATTCACGTTTTTAGTGCAGGTATCCATCTCTTTCTTCCTGCAATCGAGTGGCCTTGAAAAGCAAGTACAACACGAAGCAAGTGTCGCATCACTGCAATCGTACTGTGCATTGGTAAACTCACAGCACGAAGGCAAGTGTCGCATCACTGCAATCGTGCTGTGAGTTTATCAATGCAGTTTCTTACCAATTATTCATCTCTTTCTTCCACATGTAAAACTCCACTGAAAAGCCTGGGGAAATCCTGTAATCAAGTAACCTTGAAAAGCGGGTACAACACAAAGCAAGTGTCGCATCACTCAATCGTGCTGAGAGTTTGCCAATGCAGTTTCTTACCAATTATCCATCTCTTTCTTTCACATGTAAAACTCCACTGAAAAGTCTGGGGAAATCCTTTAATCAAATAGCCCTGAAAAGCGGGTACAACAAGAAGCAAGTGTCGCATCACTGCAATCGTTCTGCGAGTTTATAAATGCAGTGTGCTGTTCATGTTCATAACTAGTATAAATATAGTCTAATGATATAGCTTCTTTCGACCTCTTGGTTGATTTGTGCTGTAACTGATTAGCTGTCTGCTCTTCCTAGTAATTCTTGTTAACCAACGTGCAGGCTGTATGTGAAGGACCTCATTGAAAGAACTATAGACACAAGCGGACTGCTTTATGGATTAACTCAATAAAACAAAATTTCTGTACAAGTAAACAAAAAAAGAAGAGTAGAAATCAGAAATAACATGTATTATACTGTAGATGTCTTTGTTGAAGAACATTCATCTTTAAAATGCTGGAGGAAATGGTCAATTAATGTAGACATTGCGTCCCTGTACAGGTTAACAGTAAATCAGATTTTAGAGATGGTTTATCTCTTATATCAGGCATACTTTTTTTTAATTTTTTTTCCAGACACTTGCGAACTCCAGAAGAGAGGGTAAGGTTCCTCAAAAATGTGAAATCACATTACAACTTCCGCCTTGTGACCCCAGAGAGCAACCTAATGACAATGAGCGACTGTATACAAGAGGCTTCAGAGGAATGGGCAGAGTTTTGTGACTCCACAAAAAAAACTAGTCTTAAAGTGACGGTCACAGATCTGGAGAAAGGTAATGAAAACGGGATCACACTATGTTGAATTGCCTAATAAGATGTCTGTTTTTATTGTATTCATGAATGTGTAGTGTTTCTACTGATTGGAGAAACTTTCCCTATTTCCTATATTTTCTTATTTTTGTGTGAATATACATGTGCGACAGCGCAAGGCGTTCGATCTCACATGATGAAGTCCTACAACATCGACCTGCCCAAGCAACAGCACTGGAGACCCCTCAAACAGCTCAAAGAAATGTTAAAGAATGCAAATTACAGTTTTCATATTACCTTGAGTTTAAAGATTCGCTGAAATGACTGTAAAAATTTTCCTTATTTTTTCCTTCACTTTACTTGTCAGAATTTCCAAACGCCACTAAATGTTCCACAGTATTTGGAGCATCATCCTTACTCTGAACCTCTTCGGCGATACACGACAATTGCCGTCAACCAGCCGATGTCCGAATATGTGGAACGCTGCTACGCCACCTGCAGCTTCTCTTGCCGAACCATCCAAGAGATGCAGGCACACCAGACGGATGCCAAACATCCTGGCTTTATGAGGAAGGATGCACGTGACGAGCACTCCACAAACTGGGTGTGCCCTGCATGCGGAAAGCAATTCCGTGTCTGGGGCAATTTTTCCCAGCACATGGTGTACACTCAAAGCCATTTAGTTGTGAACAGTGAGAATATACATGTGCGACAGCGCGGGGCGTTTGATCTCACATGATGAAGTCCCACAACATCGACCTGCCCAAGCAACAGCACCGGAGAACCCTCAAACAGCTCAAAGAAATGTTAAAGAATGCAAATTACAGTTGGTGAGGGAATTCTGTGCCCTTAAAAATGATGAATTGCACAGCCAAGCTGCCAAAAGGCAGCCCCATCCTAATAAGAAGATATGTTTATTTAATATGTTAGTTTGACTATTGAAAGGTTGACACATGCATTACATGTATTAATTAATCTTTCGTAAATTTTCATATTACCTTGAGTTTAAAGATTACTGAAATGACTGTAGAAATTTTCCTTATTTTTTTCCTTCACTTTACTTGTCAGAATTTCCAAACGCCATTCAATGTTCAACAGTATTTGGAGCAGCATCCTCCATCTGAACCTCTTCGGAGATAAGCACCAATTCCTGTAAACCAGCCAATGCCCGAATATGTGGGATGCTGATACGCCACCTGCAGCTTCTCTTGCAGAACCATCCAAGAGATGCAGGCACACCAGACGGATGCCAAACATCCTGGCTTTTTGAGGAAAGATGCGCGTGACCAGCACTCCACAAACTGAGTGTGCCCTGCATGCGGAAAGCAATTTCGTGCCTGGGCAATCTGTACCGACACATGTGCGTGCACTTAAAAGCCATTTAGTTGTGAACACTGCTAATATACATGTGCGACAGCGCGGGAAGTTCGATCTCACATGATGAAGTCCCACAACATTGACCTGCCCAAGCAACAGCACTGGAGGCACCGCATATGAATTTCATTGAAACAATTATTGTCAAAATTCAAGATATCTATCGTTTTGAATCAATTAATGTACTTGTAAATAGTTCCCCACATGTTCGCATTCCAAACAATAAATTTCACCGTCAACTGTTTAAGATGAACTGGGTTGAAGCCGCAGGTTCAAGGAAGCTTAAGCACACTCATCTGCATGTAAAGGAAAGTATGTGTTCAACAAAGTTAAATTTTATGTAAGCGTAAGCTTATTTATGTGGACATGAGTTATTTATTTAAAACACATTTGTGTAAATTGTATTCTTTGCGATATTTTATTGTGTGAATTAAACCTATCTCGAAACAGAATGTTGAAGCCCATAATTAAACTTGGAAATATTGTGCTTCAAATCGTTCTGTCTCGTTCTTCTCCCCAAGCATCCTATTATAAAGACCCACGTCATAAACATCAATTACTGTTTGGTATTGAACGTCTCATATGGCGACATTGTTTGGAACTTTTCCTAAAGAAGATGTGCCGTAAATCGTAAATCGTCGTAAATTTTCATATTACCTTGAGTTTAAAGATTCGCTGAAATGACTGTAGAAATTTTCCTTATTTTTTCCTTCACTTTATTTGTCAGAATTTCCATACGCCACTCAATGTTCTACAGTATTTGGAGCATCATCCTCAATCTGAACCTCTTGGGCGATACACGCCAATTGCCGTCAACCAGCCGATGTCCGAATATGTGGAATGCTGCTACGCCACCTGCAGCTTCTCTTGCCGAACCATCCAAGAGATGCAGGCACACCAGACGCATGCCAAACATCCTGGCTTTATGAGGAAGGATGCACGTGACGAGCACTTAACAAACTGGGTGTGCCCTGCATGCGGAAAGCAATTCCGTGTCTGGGGCAATCTTTCCCAGAACATGCGTGTACACTCAAAGCCATTTAGTTGTGAACAGTGAGAATATACATGTGCGACAGCGCGGGGCGTTCGATCTCACATGATGAAGTCCCACAACATCGACCTGCCCAACAACAGCACTGGAGAACCCTCAAACAGCTCAAAGAAATGTTAAAGAATGCAAATTACAGTTGGTGAGGGAATTCTGTGCCCTTAAAAATGATGAATTGCACAGCCAAGCTGCCAAAAGGCAGCCCCATCCTAATAAGAAGATATGTTTATTTAATATGTTAGTTTGACTATTGAAAGGTTGACACATGCATTACATGTATTAATTAATCTTTCGTAAATTTTCATATTACCTTGAGTTTAAAGATTCACTGAAATGACTGTAAAAATTTTCCTTATTTTTTTCCTTCACTTTACTTGTCAGAATTTCCAAACGCCACTCAATGTTCCACAGTATTTGGAGCATCATCCTCACTCTGAACCTCTTCGGCGATACACGACAATTGCCGTCAACCAGCCGATGTCCGAATATGTGGAACGCTGCTACGCCACCTGCAGCTTCTCTTGCCGAACCATCCAAGAGATGCAGGCACATCAGACGGATGCCAAACATCCTGGCTTTATGAGGAAGGATGCACGTGACGAGCACTCCACAAACTGGGTGTGCCCTGCATGCGGAAAGCAATTCCGTGTCTGGGGCAATTTTTCCCAGCACATGCGTGTACACTCAAAGCCATTTAGTTGTGAACAGTGAGAATATACATGTGCGACAGCGCGGGGCGTTTGATCTCACATGATGAAGTCCCACAACATCGACCTGCCCAAGCAACAGCACCGGAGAACCCTCAAACAGCTCAAAGAAATGTTAAAGAATGCAAATTACAGTTGGTGAGGGAATTCTGTGCCCTTAAAAATGATGAATTGCACAGCCAAGCTGCCAAAAGGCAGCCCCATCCTAATAAGAAGATATGTTTATTTAATATGTTAGTTTGACTATTGAAAGGTTGACACATGCATTACATGTATTAATTAATCTTTCGTAAATTTTCATATTACCTTGAGTTTAAAGATTCACTGAAATGACTGTAGAAATTTTCCTTATTTTTTTCCTTCACTTTACTTGTCAGAATTTCCAAACGCCATTCAATGTTCTACAGTATTTGGAGCAGCATCCTCCATCTGAACCTCTTCGGAGATACACACCAATTCCTGTAAACCAGCCAATGCCCGAATATGTGGGATGCTGATACGCCACCTGCAGCTTCTCTTGCAGAACCATCCAAGAGATGCAGGCACACCAGACGGATGCCAAACATCCTGGCTTTTTGAGGAAAGATGCGCGTGACCAGCACTCCACAAACTGAGTGTGCCCTGCATGCGGAAAGCAATTTCGCGCCTGGGCAATCTGTACCGACACATGTGCGTGCACTTAAAAGCCATTTAGTTGTGAACACTGCTAATATACATGTGCGACAGCGCGGGAAGTTCGATCTCACATGATGAAGTCCCACAACATCCACCTGCCCAAGCAACAGCACTGGAGGCACCGCATATGAATTTCATTGAAACAATTATTGTCAAAATTCAAGATATCTATCGTTTTGAATCAATTAATATACTTGTAAATAGTTCCCCACATGTTCGCATTTCAAACAATAAATTTCACCGTCAACTGTTTAAGATGAACTGGGTTGAAGCCGCAGGTTCAAGGAAGCTTAAGCACACTCATCTGCATGTAAAGGAAAGTATGTGTTCAACAAAGTTAAATTTTATGTAAGCGTAAGCTTATTTATGTGGACATGAGTTATTTATTTAAAACACATTTGTGTAAATTGTATTCTTTGCGATATTTTATTGTGTGAATTAAACCTATCTCGAAATAGAATGTTGAAGCCCATAATTAAACTTGGAAATATTGTGCTTCAAATCGTTCTGTCTCGTTCTTCTCCCCAAGCATCCTATTATAAAGACCCACGTCATAAACATCAATTACTGTTTGGTATTGAACGTCTCATATGGCGACATTGTTTGGAACTTTTCCTAAAGAAGATGTGCCGTAAATCGTAAATCGGATTTTTTTTTGGTCGTAAATTTTCATATTACCTTGAGTTTAAAGATTCGCTGAAATGACTGTAGAAATTTTCCTTATTTTTTCCTTCACTTTACTTGTCAGAATTTCCATACGCCACTCAATGTTCTACAGTATTTGGAGCATCATCCTCAATCTGAACCTCTTGGGCGATACACGCCAATTGCCGTCAACCAGCCGATGTCCGAATATGTGGAATGCTGCTACGCCACCTGCAGCTTCTCTTGCCGAACCATCCAAGAGATGCAGGCACACCAGACGCATGCCAAACATCCTGGCTTTATGAGGAAGGATGCACGTGACGAGCACTTCACAAACTGGGTGTGCCCTGCATGCGGAAAGCAATTCCGTGTCTGGGGCAATCTTTCCCAGCACATGCGTGTACACTCAAAGCCATTTAGTTGTGAACAGTGAGAATATACATGTGCGACAGCGCGGGGCGTTCGATCTCACATGATGAAGTCCCACAACATCGATCTGCCCAACAACAGCACTGGAGAACCCTCAAACAGCTCAAAGAAATGTTAAAGAATGCAAATTACAGTTGGTGAGGGAATTCTGTGCCCTTAAAAATGATGAATTGCACAGCCAAGCTGCCAAAAGGCAGCCCCATCCTAATAAGAAGATATGTTTATTTAATATGTTAGTTTGACTATTGAAAGGTTGACACATGCATTACATGTATTAATTAATCTTTCGTAAATTTTTATATTACCTTGAGTTTAAAGATTCACTGAAATGACTGTAAAAATTTTCCTTATTTTTTTCCTTCACTTTACTTGTCAGAATTTCCAAACGCCATTTAATGTTCTACAGTATTTGGAGCAGCATCCCCCATCTGAACCTCTTCGGAGATACACACCAATTCCTGTAAACCAGCCAATGCCCGAATATGTGGGATGCTGATACGCCACCTGCAGCTTCTCTTGCAGAACCATCCAAGAGATGCAGGCACACCAGACGCATGCCAAACATCCTGGCTTTATGAGGAAGGATGCACGTGACGAGCACTTCACAAACTGGGTGTGCCCTGCATGCGGAAAGCAATTCCGTGTCTGGGGCAATCTTTCCCAGCACATGCCTGTACACTCAAAGCCATTTAGTTGTGAACAGTGTGAATATACATGTGCGAAAGCGCGGAGCGTTCGATCTCACATGATGAAGTCCCACAACATCGGCCTGCCCAAGCAACAGCACTGGAGACCCCACAAACAGCTCAAAGAAATGTTAAAGAATGCAAAATTATAGTTTTCATATTACCTTGAGTTTAAAGATTCACTGAAATGACTGTAGAAATTTTCCTTATTTTTTTCCTTCACTTTACTTGTCAGAATTTCCAAACGCCATTCAATGTTCTACAGTATTTGGAGCAGCATCCTCCATCTGAACCTCTTCGGAGATACACACCAATTCCTGTAAACCAGCCAATGCCCGAATATGTGGGATGCTGATACGCCACCTGCAGCTTCTCTTGCAGAACCATCCAAGAGATGCAGGCACACCAGACGGATGCCAAACATCCTGGCTTTATGAGGAAGGATGCACGTGACGAGCACTCCACAAACTGGGTGTGCCCTGCATGCGGAAAGCAATTCCGTGTCTGGGGCAATTTTTCCCAGCACATGCGTGTACACTCAAAGCCATTTAGTTGTGAACAGTGAGAATATACATGTGCGACAGCGCGGGCGTTTGATCTCACATGATGAAGTCCTACAACATCGACCTGCCCAAGCAACAGCACCGGAGAACCCTCAAACAGCTCAAAGAAATGTTAAAGAATGCAAAATTACAGTTGGTGAGGGAATTCTGTGCCCTTAAAAATGATGAATTGCACAGCCAAGCTGCCAAAAGGCAGCCCCATCCTAATAAGAAGATATGTTTATTTAATATGTTTGTTTGACTATTGAAAGGTTGACACATGCATTACATGTAATATAGATTTAGGCAAGCCTAAAAGCGGAGCTCCCCGGTTATATGCCCTTTACATTTTTTTTAGAATGATTTTTTATTCGTGTTATTTTCTTTATATATATTATGTATTGTTTTTCACCATGAACAACAGCACCAAATAAAAGTAAAAATAGTTGAAAAAGAGGATGATCATCTAGCAGTTTGTGCATAACCTCCCAAAGATATATTAACTCTCAAAGAGAAACTAGAACAAAGATTTAGCGTTGCTCTAGAAAATATCCATACACCCACCATAACTGGTATGTTATAGCTGTACATAGCATACAACTGGAAAGTTTTGCGTGTAGCTTGTCCCACCCCCCCCCTCAAACGGGGGCCCTATTGGAACAGTGACAGTATTATTTCCCGATACTATAAATAACAACAAATAACTAATCTGTGAGACACACCCACAAAACAAAACAGCTGTGTTTAATGTTTTATTATTTAATGACTGAGTTCGGTTTTGGTGAAGTAACAATTTGCCTATGAACAATATATATTTTATCAGTTATTATTGTATTGCAACATGTGAGATTAATTTAGAGATCGATGAACTGTGTATCTCATTATCATGATTACTGTTCTTCACAGTGTGGGCACTGGGAATTAAATGTTTGGGTAGGTAAAGCCTGCTGTTGAGCCAAGTGGCTCATCAGGCTGGAGCGTAACCAGGTTTCTGCAGCATTATTAAGCGGCTAGGAGTATTTCTACTCCCCCTGGATGGGATGCTAGTCCATCGCAGGGTTAACCCCCCCCCTCCCCCAGCAGTAAATAAGCCGGTACCCATTTATACACCTGGGTGAAGAGAAGAACTATGAGAGTAAAGTGTCTTGCCTAAGAACGCAACGTAGTGCCCGGGCCAGGTCTCGAACCCGGACCGCTCGATCCGGAGTCCAGCACAATAACCATTAGGTCACCAAACCTCCCACAAATGTTTGGGTAGCCGGATGATTTTTATATTGTGTTGTCAGAGATCCCTTAAGAAATCCGTACATGGATGAGCCTTATCTGGCCCTATTTCATTAACTTTAAAATTACACCTGACCACATAAATTGTATTTCACACAGAGTACATAAGTATTAGTTGTACATGCAATGAAGAAATAATATATTCTGATTGTTCATTTATCTCTCTCTCTCTGTGTCTGCAACTCTCTGTGGAAATTCTGCTACTCGTGTTAACCCTGAAAAAGGGAAAATAACAGATACCATTTTGTTGATGATCATTGACATCAAATGAATATTTATAATTTTAATTGAATTTATTCAGAACATTATACAGATACATAAATCAAAGGCTCTATGAGCAAAGTCGTGAATGTGGTATATTATAAACTGATAGCCCAGAATTAGCCAAAATAAATTTTAAATGTCTGCTGACAAACGACAATTTTTGTAATTGTCTATGAAATCTGTTAACGTACGTCATAGTTGAGTCATGTTTAAAATTCTAGCTGGTAAGTGATAAATAACCCCATACTCTAACTGAAAACTAACCATCCAGTAGTCCATCGAGGCCTTCTAGCTAAGCAGCTAAGAAGTGAAGATTATTTCAGAGCTTAAAATAATTAATGCTGAGAGAGACACGTATAGTGGTAACAAGATATGAGGTACCTTAAGATGCTGCGAAGCTGGTAATGGAAAGAAGCTAGGGAATTTTTTTTTCACCAAACTGTTTCACATTTGCTATTTAAGGGTTCTTTAATTAATAACCAGGTAGCTCAGCCATTTTATACAGGACAGTGGTATTATTCGACATACATTTTTCTCTGTTAAAGAATGGCAGACACTGTGACAGAAGGCAAATAATTAAAAGAAACTAACAGATGCCTCATACATGTGACTTCTAAGAATTGAAATTGGCAGGAAACAGTAAAGCCAACATAATTTATTATCAATTTAGAGGCCTGATACATGGAACAAATGAAAACTGCTGCTTATTTCCTTTTCTGGTATCTTTACTTGCAACCAAAAAGTTTACTTTAGCCCTTTACATGCCACGAAAATCATCAATGCATTTTAATCAGCCTTATTAATTCATTTTTAAATAATCTGTATACATTGCCAGCCATCCTGCAAAGATTTGGTGGCCATGTTGGATTAAAGGATCTGAACCTTAAAGCTTGTTTATCTTTTACTCTTTGTTTTCAGCAGTCAATAACAATAACTCCAAATATTTTATTTTTCAAGCTGTACACTGAGTCTGCTAAAAGTCAATTTATAGAGAGCAGTATTCACTGTTTGTGAAAAATATATGAGAGTAAATTTGAAATAAAATTCTTTTTCTGATCATGTGTTTCATACAAGTTACGGCAGGATGTTCATTGCAGCCCACACCTCTTGACAGCCTAGCCCCATGCAGAGTTCAGTGATGTGTTGTATTGCAGGATATTGTTTTGGCGAATCTATAAATTAATTCAAAATTCTATGTGCCTTGTTAAAATAAATCTGTAGGACAACACGTACAACGAACCATCTAAGTGTAAGCAATTTGTTATTTATCAGCATGGCATGCAACCAGGTTCCTTTTCGGCTGAGATGAGGGGGGGGGGGGTGGGCATAGGACATGTACAGAAATCGACCTTAAGGTTACTATTGTTATATTAGTGGCTATTACATTTTAGCGCTTTTAGTGAGTTGGGCGAAAATCGCTTAATTTAGTACTTGCTAAAATTTGTATTGGTCAAATTTCAAGTACCTGCCCGGTACCCCCTTCCCACCCTAATGGAACACAAAAATGGATACTGGTAACTTTGTTCTTTTAGGCAATGCAATTTATATTCATTCAATGTCAAGATATGGTAGTCTTTTTCTTTTACTGAACATTTATTTTCATCTTAGCCATATATTCATCACCGGCCAGTAAAAGCTGGTTTACACGATATTACTATTTTTTGAAGTTTTTGGAAAAACCCTATATAGTCGCTAAATCTTGCTCAGAAAAAATCGTTAAAATCAATAGCTGCTAACAATAGTACTCTCTCAGTATTTCTTTGAATGTCTACCCCATAGCACTCAGTGGATGTTGACAAAGCAAAAAATTACCTGAGTGCAATGATACACCCCTGGAGAACTACAATTACCACAGTTGAACTAATATGTCCCTTTTTTGACAGACCATGTGTATGAAGAAAAAATAATTGTAAGGGACTGATGCATAATACTGTGTTTACAAATTAATGTAGTTTTTCCTTCAAAAGCAGAGCAAATTTATCATTCACATAACATGATAAGGCTTGCTACCTAATGAGCTACGAATGCCAGAGGAAATTTTGATTTAAGTTTAAGTCACGAGATAAATGTACTTGGGAACTTCGTTAACGAGAGTGTGACAACGAATATAAAATATTACTGGATACAAAAACTTGACGAACGTGCAAATAAATGATCGACCGAAAGACAAAGCAAGCCATTACTATAGATATCTCTAATTGTTTCGAAACGCATCAGTTTAATCTTGCTGAGTGAGACTAATTTGTAGCGGAAAATACAGCCTTATTAAGGGTGATTTATTACTTACCAACTATTTGATTGCATTGAAGATATGGAAGATAATTTCATGTCCGCGGACTTTCAAAATAAGCTATTGTTCGGCATGCAAGTTTCTTGCTTCCTTGCATTGGCCATCCTTTCCGTTGCATTGTGTGTAAATGTGGATTCGAGCACTGGCCTCACTAGAAAAATTCCTTCCAGAAAGGAAAAAATATTTGTATTCTCCTGATGTACATCCACAAGTTTGCATTACAACTCGGGAAACCAGCCCTTGTACACGTTCATCCGCCATTTTGAACTTAATTTAAACTTAATATAAAATTGCCAGGTTACCAAGGGAGTTTACACAAATTTAATTGAATTTCTCCAGCAAACCGCTATAAGTCGTTCTTTGCATTCACGACTTAAAAAGAGAGTTATTGTTCCAATTTTTGCATGGGCCAGGGAATGTGTTGGGGGATACATGTATGTTTAGAACCAAAAAGGCCTTTCAGAGTGAGTGTGTCAGCAAAACCTTTTTTTACCTACTGAAGACACTAATAGTGCTATCAAAAAGACCTGGCACATGGCGAGGCTTTGATGAATGTTTTGGGGTGTGAAACACCGGCTTAATTCAAGAGTTCCCTACAAAATGATGTGTCTTTTGAGACTCTTATAATTATTTATCTTTGACAGGTGCTGTTGAAAGTACTGTGATTAAGTCCAGGAAAGCTTACATATTCTCCCTAAAACTTTTATCAGGGATGTAGCTAAGAAAACACTTAGCCGGTTCATCAACAAGCCCAGCTGGCTTTTCTGGCCTAAACAGCTCTAAAATTTTACTAAGTCTTTGTGTTCACGTAAAATTTCAGCTGAGTTTAAGTTCTATTTCTACATTTGCCTGGTACCACAACAAGACAATTTATGTTAAGTTAGGGCTTGAGCTTATTAGCTATTAAGGTTTAATTAAGGTATTAACAAAAGGAATTCAAACACAACAGGTCAATTTGCACTTCTCCCACAAAATCATTACAAGTATTCCGGTATTTTGTCGGGTCAGGTAGCAGATCTTGTTGGTTCTTTGCCCTCATACCCCTCCTCCACGGTGGGGGAGGGGTGCATTGTATGGACAACGAAAACATTTTACTTGAACAATAAAAACATTTTATGTACATGATTGTGCTGTTACATATAAATTGTGTATATTAAATTCCTCAATTGAACGAGGATTTTAGGGAAATATACAATGTAAACTTACCAAGGGGTTAAAACGCATACCATTTTTCACACCCAAAAGTTTTACACTTGAAAAACAAGTTTCATGCACTAATGTGTCATGGAGCTTCTTTAATATCTATCTAAAGAAAGGTATAAGCTGACACTTATGTAATGATTACCTGCATCACCAATTTCACTAACTGCACCCCTTGACTGTTTTCCCTGCACTGAAAACAAAATTTATACATGTATATCAAAAACCTGTAAAATTCTTAACTTGCATCCTGGCAAAAAGTATGGAAATCCTAACAGTAAGTTTTAGAAAGACAACAGATTTACCAAAATAAATGATAACTTCAAACTGCATCTTACACCCTCCATAAATACTTCTCACTGAAATTGACCTCAAAAAAACTTGTTGTACATGTAAATAAATAATACATGTATGTATTATTTACTTTTAATTATATAATCCTCGAGTCATCGCAGACAGGCCCATTTTGAACTTATTTTTTTCACGATCAAAAACTAATCCTACTTCTCTTGTAGAAAAAAAATTGGCAAAAATATTTGATTTAGTCACTGCTTTAAGTTGGAAAACTTTGAAAGGCTTAAAGAATTGTACGAGTCATGTGCAACCTTCCAGAAAGCAATGCTCATAGCCACAGGGCTAAAAAAGTACCCTCTGATTATCTGGGGCAAGTAGATTTTTCTGTCAAGCAATTAATTTTTCGTGCCTGTTTGCGTAATTTAGGTTAAAAGGCCCAGGCAAGTCGTCTACATGTAAATTATACAGTCACAAGTTTACTAAGAAACATAATCATGCACAGTCCTAGGCAAGCAAAATTTGAGAGCTGCTTGTTAACCACAGGGCAATCTGGAATTTATTTTTTTCCAAGCCCTTATCCTACATTATGACTTCAGGATCAGCTTGGTTGTTATAACTTAAGAAAATTTCATGATCTTTCGCATAACATTTTAGAATCTGTGCTATATTCTTTTATGTACCATATTTATTCGATTAAACGCCACGGCGTTTATTTAATTTTTCGTGATTCGAGTGCGGCGTTTATTAGAGGAAAGCGTTTATACGAGGGCGGCGTTCATTTAAAATTCAATTTATTTCTTGTAAACAATAGTATGGTAACTGAACATTTAAATTTAAAAAAAAAAAACAGAAACATGTTTTAGTGCATGCCTGAAAAGTCAATTTCAATACCTTAAAACCTTGTTACAATCAAGAAAAATATTTTTTTTTGGCCTGCTCAAGCTTGATTATTACTGCATTTGCTTTCCGAGTCTGTTATTCGAATGAATGCTGCATCATCATGATGCGGCGTTTATTTGAGGGCGACGTTTATTAATATTTCTGTTCTAACATGTAGCGCTTATTCGAGGGAGGCGTTTAATCGAATGAAAAAACTAATCAATTTATTCTGAGAAAGGCTGTATAATCAGATAAGAAATACAAAACTTTCACAAAACATTTTCACTCATAACATTCATATGATAAAAATATAAAAACTACGCAAAGTTCTCAGTGAAAAATAACAGAGGTCATGGAGAAACTATATTTCGCTAAGACTCTCAGCTAGCAATGTCCCCTATACAGTATGGGGCCCAGTTCTCGGCCGGGTCCAGTTCTCGGCCACTTTGTGTTCAACGCGTTTTTTCACGCCTCAGTTGAATTAAAACAAAAAGTTATTTACATCCAGCGATAGATTTACATTTGCGATAGACTGATTCTTGTGCTCTAAGTATCGTTAGTTTGATCCTTCAACACGCTATAGAAAGCTCACACATCGAGTTTACGCGGAGGTAGGTTATTTTGTTTTCCCGAAATCTTGTTTGTTTACAGCTCCTTGAAATTCTTGGATGCAGTTAAATTTGTATTTTATCCGAAAGCCCCAACCAAAAGAGCTAATTTTTTGCATGTGAAACGTAAAATAATTCAGCTTTCTGCTTAAGTTAACTTTTCGTTGATTCTTTGTATTTTGTTGGTCTTAATTTACTTCGGAATTTTTCCGTGCGACTTTTGCGTATTTGCCAGTTCTCGGCCACCCTGCTCGCTATCACAGCTTAGCGCTTGGTTTTTAATATAATTTCATCTACTGCAGCCAGAATAAAAGAAAGAAATGTTTTAAAAATAAAGTTCAATTAAATCTCTAAGTTTTGAGCTAACTCTTGTCTTGTTTATTATTTCTACAACACCTGACTCTTTCAAGACCCTTCCACTGCAAAGTAAACCATCTAAATGCATTGGTCACACAACACAATTCTGCGGTTTTGCAAGAACCTGCAAAAAGCCTCATAAAAATAATTTGCGATCAATATAACATAAATAAGTTTACAGAGTGATTTCATGACTGTGAAAATTAATTGAGTCTTTTTATACGGAAATTACGCATAAGCTTTTTGGTGGCCGAGAACTGGGCCGCGTGGCCGAGAACTGGGCCCACAAAAGGAGATTTTATTTTTATTATTGTTCGGGATAATTAATTATTAACCGGTCGATAGCTTTACACCAAAAAGCTGAATAATGTAGAAAGCTCTGGGAGAAATTTCAAGTTTCTTTGGTTATTCTGAGAAAAGAAATACTAGTTTACGTCTATAGTGGCCGAGAACTGGGCCCCATACTGTATTACATCTGACTCGACCACATTCTTACAAATTTTTATGTAAATTTTGTTCTCTACTTGTTCTGTACTCTTTCCAACGTTTAAAGTGGTGTGTTCTTCCTACTTCGGTGATTTAACTAGTACTACAGAATAAACAAATTAACGCGGATAGGAAAAACCAGAAGTAAGGTATGCTTTGAATACAACTCGTGTTTAAGACAAAACGAATTTCAGTTCATTAAGGCTATGTCGACCTTGTTTGACATACCGGTACACGACTGAGAGCTAGAACCCAGCTTCGTTTAAAAATGATGTACAGTGTATTAGGTTGAATGCTCGTTAATCTAAATACCAAAGACTTTTCTAATCTGTTAAAAAAAAATGAACATCAATAGCTCACCTTGTTTTCGTAAAGGAATGTTGTCTTTGACCGTCTTTGCTTCAAACTCACCAAGAAGCTTGGAAGATTTTCCATTTCGATCGGCCACAATCTTTACTCCTCTACTAACTATGGTTGTCATCGCGGGTGAAACGAGGAATATATCCAGAAATAATGTATCTGTAATAAACTGTCTTTAAAACTGAATTCTTCGTGTGCTTTTCAATCGAGGAGTCTTCATGCTTAGTAGTGAACTCATGCGTACGCTTGGTAAATCGGCATGCTGTGAGATTGTTTCCTGACTTTTCACACAGCGGACTTCCTCAAGTTAGTCTCCCCTTCATGTAATTCTAACATTGTCAACAAGAGCTAAGAATGATTTTTTTTTTCCTCGCGTTTAAAACTTCCTACTATATAAAGCTTAGCTGAGTAGAAATCGTTTTAAAAAAACTTTTTTTCTAAGGCCTTGATAGTAATGATTTTTCCCGCCAAAAGACGCGGGTTGCCACCGGAGCCTAGCTCGTTCCCAGGCCTAATCCGTGCGTACGGACGTACGTACGCGACAACCAAAATTTCTCGGTTCGATAGGATACCATTTGCCCTGTTTCCTTGTACCCGCATGTTACCAATGGAGCTACGCTACGCGCCTTCGGCGCGTGGAGCTCCGCTATTAATTAATCTTTCGTAAATTTTCATATTACCTTTAGTTTAAAGATTCACTAAAATGACTGTAGAAATTTTCCTTATTTTTTTCCTTCACTTTACTTGTCAGAATTTCCAAACGCCATTCAATGTTCAACAGTATTTGGAGCAGCATCCTCCATCTGAACCTCTTCGGAGATACACACCAATTCCTGTAAACCAGCCAATGCCCGAATATGTGGGATGCTGATACGCCACCTGCAGCTTCTCTTGCAGAACCATCCAAGAGATGCAGGCACACCAGACGGATGCCAAACATCCTGGCTTTTTGAGGAAAGATGCGCGTGACCAGCACTCCACAAACTGAGTGTGCCCTGCATGCGGAAAGCAATTTCGTGTCTGGGCAATCTGTACCGACACATGTGCGTGCACTTAAAAGCCATTTAGTTGTGAACACTGCTAATATACATGTGCGACAGCGCGGGAAGTTCGATCTCACATGATGAAGTCCCACAACATTGACCTGCCCAAGAAACAGCACTGGAGGCACCGCATATGAATTTCATCGAAACAATTATTGTGAAAATTTAAGATATCTATCGTTTTGAATCAATTAATGTACTTGTAAATAGTTCCCCACATGTTCGCACTCCAAACAATAAATTTCACCGTCAACTGTTTAAGATGAACTGGGTTGAAGCCGCAGGTTCAAGGAAGCTTAAGCACACTCATTTGCATGTAAAGGAAAGTATGTGTTCAACAAAGTTATATTTTATGTAAGCGAAAGCTTATTTATGTGGACATGAGTTATTTATTTAAAACACATTTGTGTAAATTGTATTCTTTGCGATATTTTATTGTGTGAATTAAACCTATCTCGAAACAGAATGTTGAAGCCCATAATTAAACTTGGGAATATTGTGCTTCAAATCGTTCTGTCTCGTTCTTCTCCCCAAGCATCCTATTATAAAGACCCACGTCATAAACATCAATTACTGTTTGGTATTGAATGTCTCATATGGCGACATTGTTTGGAACTTTTCCTAAAGAAGATGTGCCGTAAATCGTAAATCGTCGTAAATTTTCATATTACCTTACAGTGCTCGAACTTAACGGTCGTCCACTCGTCCAAAATGAGTGAAAATTTCCCAAAACGAGTAGGTTTTCTTGCCACTAGCCCTCTGGACGAGTAAAGTTACAGTTCTCTGATAAATAATTGCCTTTGTATGGTACTAAAAGGACTAAAAGTGTCGAAGCAAACGAAGCATTTCCGAAAGCGAATGTTTCGAAACGACGAGCAAAAAATGCTAGGCGTTCTCTTGGCAGGTAAAGGCTGGGTTCTACTTGAAATGAAATGCATCGTGCGACGCAATAATGGCGGCTTTTCATGTTTGCTAAACTTGATAGATCTTGGTCGCGTCTATATTTTCTTCCAAAATACAATTTGTAGAAATGACCAAACGAAAACCAGTTCAACGTTCACTTAGTTCTTCCTTTGGAGGAAAGCAAGATCAAGAAATTAACGCAACACCTTCAATGCCTGCTGTAGCTCCGACCAAAAGAACACGGAAGTTTCGGGAATCGTGGGAAGAAACGTACAAATGGCTCCAGTTTGATGAAAAAGAAAACAAAATGTTTTGCAAGTTTTGCAGGGAATTTCCAAATGGAAAAACACGCAATATTCTCTGACGATCGGAACAAATAACTTTCAAACTGCTTAAAGGCATATATGTACGTTGCAGCTCTTACGTGTAATGGAGAACAAATTCTTGTAATACGTTATACTTACTAAAAAAAATGCATATTGTATGGTTGCGTTTAATTGTTTGATAATGGTTTGGCGTGTATTTACCTGCAGGCGCAAATTACTTATTGTATTACACATGGGAAAAAATGTAAAGAGTGACCAGTATGTTGACCAGTAGCTTTGCTCCTGGAACGAGTAAATTCTAAGCCTACTCGTCCTATGGAAGACCAGACCTAAAAGTTAATTTCGAGCACTGCCTTGAGTTTAAAGATTCGCTGAAATGACTGTAGAAATTTTCCTTATTTTTTCCTTCACTTTACTTGTCAGAATTTCCAAACGCCACTCAATGTTCTACAGTATTTGGAGCATCATCCTCAATCTGAACCTCTTCGGCGATACACGCCAATTGCCGTCAACCAGCCGATGTCCGAATATATGGAATGCTGCTACGCCACCTGCAGCTTCTCTTGCCGAACCATCCAAGAGATGCAGGCACACCAGACGGATGCCAAACATCCTGGCTTGATGAGGAAGGATGCACGTGACGAGCACTCCACAAACTGGGTGTGCCCTGCATGCGGAAAGCAATTCCGTGTCTGGGGCAATTTTTCCCAGCACATGCGTGTACACTCAAAGCCATTTAGTTGTGAACAGTGAGAATATACATGTGCGACAGCGCGGGGCGTTTGATCTCACATGATGAAGTCCCACAACATCGACCTGCCCAAGCAACAGCACCGGAGAACCCTCAAACAGCTCAAAGAAATGTTAAAGAATGCAAACTACAGTTGGTGAGGGAATTCTGTGCCCTTAAAAATGATGAATTGCACAGCCAAGCTGCCAAAAGGCAGCCCCATCCTAATAAGAAGATATGTTTATTTAATATGTTAGTTTGACTATTGAAAGGTTGACACATGCATTACATGTATTAATTAATCTTTCGTAAATTTTCATATTACCTTGAGTTTAAAGATTCACTGAAATGACTGTAGAAATTTTTATTATTTTTTTCCTTCACTTTACTTGTCAGAATTTCCAAACGCCATTCGATGTTCTACAGTATTTGGAGCAGCATCCTCCATCTGAACCTCTTCGGAGATACACACCAATTCCTGTAAACCAGCCAATGCCCGAATATGTGGGATGCTGATACGCCACCTGCAGCTTCTCTTGCAGAACCATCCAAGAGATGCAGGCACACCAGACGGATGCCAAACATCCTGGCTTTATGAGGAAGGATGCACGTGACGAGCACTTCACAAACTGGGTGTGCCCCGCATGCGGAAAACAATTCCGTGTCTGGGGCAATCTTTCCCAGCACATGCGTGTACACTCAAAGCCATTTAGTTGTGAACAGTGAGAATATACATGTGCGACAGCGCGGGGCGTTTGATCTCACATGATGAAGTCCCACAACATCGACCTGCCCAAGCAACAGCACCGGAGAACCCTCAAACAGCTCAAAGAAATGTTAAAGAATGCAAATTACAGTTGGTGAGGGAATTCTGTGCCCTTAAAAATGATGAATTGCACAGCCAAGCTGCCAAAAGGCAGCCCCATCCTAATAAGAAGATATGTTTATTTAATATGTTAGTTTGACTATTGAAAGGTTGACACATGCATTACATGTATTAATTAATCTTTCGTAAATTTTCATATTACCTTGAGTTTAAAGATTCACTGAAATGACTGTAGAAATTTTCATTATTTTTTTCCTTCACTTTACTTGTCAGAATTTCCAAACGCCATTCGATGTTCTACAGTATTTGGAGCAGCATCCTCCATCTGAACCTCTTCGGAGATACACACCAATTCCTGTAAACCAGCCAATGCCCGAATATGTGGGATGCTGATACGCCACCTGCAGCTTCTCTTGCAGAACCATCCAAGAGATGCAGGCACACCAGACGGATGCCAAACATCCTGGCTTTATGAGGAAGGATGCACGTGACGAGCACTTCACAAACTGGGTGTGCCCTGCATGCGGAAAGCAATTCCGTGTCTGGGGCAATCTTTCCCAGCACATGCGTGTACACTCAAAGCCATTTAGTTGTAAACAGTGTGCATATACATGTGCGACAGGGCGGAGCGTTCGATCTCACATGATGAAGTCCCACAACATCGGCCTGCCCAAGCAACAGCACTGGAGACCCCACAAACAGCTCAAAGAAATGTTAAAGAATGCAAAATTACAGTTTTCATATTACCTTGAGTTTAAAGATTCACTGAAATGACTGTAGAAATTTTCCTTATTTTTTTCCTTCACTTTACTTGTCAGAATTTCCAAACGCCACTCGATGTTCTAGAGTATTTGGAGCATCATCCTCACTCTGAACCTCTTCGGCGATACACGCCAATTGCCGTCAACCAGCCGATGTCCGAATATATGGAATGCTGCTACGCCACCTGCAGCTTCTCTTGCCGAACCATCCAAGAGATGCAGGCACACCAGACGCATGCCAAACATCCTGGCTTTATGAGGAAGGATGCACGTGACGAGCACTCCACAAACTGGGTGTGCCCTGCATGCGGAAAGCAATTCCGTGTCTGGGGCAATTTTTCCCAGCACATGCGTGTACACTCAAAGCCATTTAGTTGTGAACAGTGAGAATATACATGTGCGACAGCGCGGGGCGTTTGATCTCACATGATGAAGTCCCACAACATCGACCTGCCCAAGCAACAGCACCGGAGAACCCTCAAACAGCTCAAAGAAATGTTAAAGAATGCAAACTACAGTTGGTGAGGGAATTCTGTGCCCTTAAAAATGATGAATTGCACAGCCAAGCTGCCAAAAGGCAGCCCCATCCTAATAAGAAGATATGTTTATTTAATATGTTAGTTTGACTATTGAAAGGTTGACACATGCATTACATGTATTAATTAATCTTTCGTAAATTTTCATATTACCTTGAGTTTAAAGATTCACTGAAATGACTGTAGAAATTTTTATTATTTTTTTCCTTCACTTTACTTGTCAGAATTTCCAAACGCCATTCGATGTTCTACAGTATTTGGAGCAGCATCCTCCATCTGAACCTCTTCGGAGATACACACCAATTCCTGTAAACCAGCCAATGCCCGAATATGTGGGATGCTGATACGCCACCTGCAGCTTCTCTTGCAGAACCATCCAAGAGATGCAGGCACACCAGACGGATGCCAAACATCCTGGCTTTATGAGGAAGGATGCACGTGACGAGCACTTCACAAACTGGGTGTGCCCCGCATGCGGAAAACAATTCCGTGTCTGGGGCAATCTTTCCCAGCACATGCGTGTACACTCAAAGCCATTTAGTTGTGAACAGTGAGAATATACATGTGCGACAGCGCGGGGCGTTTGATCTCACATGATGAAGTCCCACAACATCGACCTGCCCAAGCAACAGCACTGGAGACCCCACAAACAGCTCAAAGAAATGTTAAAGAATGCAAAATTACAGTTTTCATATTACCTTGAGTTTAAAGATTCACTGAAATGACTGTAGAAATTTTCCTTATTTTTTTCCTTCACTTTACTTGTCAGAATTTCCAAACGCCACTCGATGTTCTAGAGTATTTGGAGCATCATCCTCACTCTGAACCTCTTCGGCGATACACGCCAATTGCCGTCAACCAGCCGATGCCCGAATATGTGGGATGCTGATACGCCACCTGCAGCTTCTCTTGCAGAACCATCCAAGAGATGCAGGCACACCAGACGGATGCCAAACATCCTGGCTTTATGAGGAAGGATGCACGTGACGAGCACTTCACAAACTGGGTGTGCCCCGCATGCGGAAAACAATTCCGTGTCTGGGGCAATCTTTCCCAGCACATGCGTGTACACTCAAAGCCATTTAGTTGTGAACAGTGAGAATATACATGTGCGACAGCGCGGGGCGTTTGATCTCACATGATGAAGTCCCACAACATCGACCTGCCCAAGCAACAGCACCGGAGAACCCTCAAACAGCTCAAAGAAATGTTAAAGAATGCAAATTACAGTTGGTGAGGGAATTCTGTGCCCTTAAAAATGATGAATTGCACAGCCAAGCTGCCAAAAGGCAGCCCCATCCTAATAAGAAGATATGTTTATTTAATATGTTAGTTTGACTATTGAAAGGTTGACACATGCATTACATGTATTAATTAATCTTTCGTAAATTTTCATATTACCTTGAGTTTAAAGATTCACTGAAATGACTGTAGAAATTTTCATTATTTTTTTCCTTCACTTTACTTGTCAGAATTTCCAAACGCCATTCGATGTTCTACAGTATTTGGAGCAGCATCCTCCATCTGAACCTCTTCGGAGATACACACCAATTCCTGTAAACCAGCCAATGCCCGAATATGTGGGATGCTGATACGCCACCTGCAGCTTCTCTTGCAGAACCATCCAAGAGATGCAGGCACACCAGACGCATGCCAAACATCCTGGCTTTATGAGGAAGGATGCACGTGACGAGCACTTCACAAACTGGGTGTGCCCCGCATGCGGAAAACAATTCCGTGTCTGGGGCAATCTTTCCCAGCACATGCGTGTACACATTTAAAGCCATTTAGTTGTGAACAGTGTGAATATACATGTGCGACAGCGCGGAGCGTTCGATCTCACATGATGAGGTCCCACAACATCGACCTACCCAAGCAACAGCACTGGAGACCCCACAAACAGCTCAAAGAAATGTTAAAGAATGCAAAATTACAGTTTTCATTTTACCTTGAGTTTAAAGATTCACTGAAATGACTGTAGAAATTTTCCTTATTTTTTTCCTTCACTTTACTTGTCAGAATTTCCAAACGCCACTCGATGTTCTAGAGTATTTGGAGCATCATCCTCACTCTGAACCTCTTCGGCGATAAACGCCAATTGCCGTCAACCAGCCGATGTCCGAATATATGGAATGCTGCTACGCCACCTGCAGCTTCTCTTGCCGAACCATCCAAGAGATGCAGGCACACCAGACGGATGCCAAACATCCTGGCTTGATGAGGAAGGATGCACGTGACGAGCACTCCACAAACTGGGTGTGCCCTGCATGCGGAAAGCAATTCCGTGTCTGGGGCAATTTTTCCCAGCACATGCGTGTACACTCAAAGCCATTTAGTTGTGAACAGTGAGAATATACATGTGCGACAGCGCGGGGCGTTTGATCTCACATGATGAAGTCCCACAACATTGACCTGCCCAAGCAACAGCACCGGAGAACCCTCAAACAGCTCAAAGAAATGTTAAAGAATGCAAATTACAGTTGGTGAGGGAATTCTGTGCCCTTAAAAATGATGAATTGCACAGCCAAGCTGCCAAAAGGCAGCCCCATCCTAATAAGAAGATATGTTTATTTAATATGTTAGTTTGACTATTGAAAGGTTGACACATGCATTACATGTACGTATTAATTAATCTTTCGTAAATTTTCATATTACCTTGAGTTTAAAGATTCACTGAAATGACTGTAGAAATTTTCATTATTTTTTTCCTTCACTTTACTTGTCAGAATTTCCAAACGCCATTCGATGTTCTACAGTATTTGGAGCAGCATCCTCCATCTGAACCTCTTCGTAGATACACACCAATTCCTGTAAACCAGCCAATGCCCGAATATGTGGGATGCTGATACGCCACCTGCAGCTTCTCTTGCAGAACCATCCAAGAGATGCAGGCACACCAGACGGATGCCAAACATCCTGGCTTTATGAGGAAGGATGCACGTGACGAGCACTTCACAAACTGGGTGTGCCCTGCATGCGGAAAGCAATTCCGTGTCTGGGGCAATCTTTCCCAGCACATGCGTGTACACTCAAAGCCATTTAGTTGTAAACAGTGTGCATATACATGTGCGACAGCGCGGAGCGTTCGATCTCACATGATCAAGTCCCACAACATCAGCCTGCCCAAGCAACAGCACTGGAGACCCCACAAACAGCTCAAAGAAATGTTAAAGAATGCAAAATTACAGTTTTCATATTACCTTGAGTTTAAAGATTCACTGAAATGACTGTAGAAATTTTCCTTATTTTTTTCCTTCACTTTACTTGTCAGAATTTCCAAACGCCACTCGATGTTCTAGAGTATTTGGAGCATCATCCTCACTCTGAACCTCTTCGGCGATACACGCCAATTGCCGTCAACCAGCCGATGTCCGAATATATGGAATGCTGCTACGCCACCTGCAGCTTCTCTTGCCGAACCATCCAAGAGATGCAGGCACACCAGACGGATGCCAAACATCCTGGCTTGATGAGGAAGGATGCACGTGACGAGCACTCCACAAACTGGGTGTGCCCTGCATGCGGAAAGCAATTCCGTGTCTGGGGCAATTTTTCCCAGCACATGCGTGTACACTCAAAGCCATTTAGTTGTGAACAGTGAGAATATACATGTGCGACAGCGCGGGGCGTTTGATCTCACATGATGAAGTCCCACAACATTGACCTGCCCAAGCAACAGCACCGGAGAACCCTCAAACAGCTCAAAGAAATGTTAAAGAATGCAAATTACAGTTGGTGAGGGAATTCTGTGCCCTTAAAAATGATGAATTGCACAGCCAAGCTGCCAAAAGGCAGCCCCATCCTAATAAGAAGATATGTTTATTTAATATGTTAGTTTGACTATTGAAAGGTTGACACATGCATTACATGTACGTATTAATTAATCTTTCGTAAATTTTCATATTACCTTGAGTTTAAAGATTCACTGAAATGACTGTAGAAATTTTCATTATTTTTTTCCTTCACTTTACTTGTCAGAATTTCCAAACGCCATTCGATGTTCTACAGTATTTGGAGCAGCATCCTCCATCTGAACCTCTTCGTAGATACACACCAATTCCTGTAAACCAGCCAATGCCCGAATATGTGGGATGCTGATACGCCACCTGCAGCTTCTCTTGCAGAACCATCCAAGAGATGCAGGCACACCAGACGGATGCCAAACATCCTGGCTTTATGAGGAAGGATGCACGTGACGAGCACTTCACAAACTGGGTGTGCCCTGCATGCGGAAAGCAATTCCGTGTCTGGGGCAATCTTTCCCAGCACATGCGTGTACACTCAAAGCCATTTAGTTGTAAACAGTGTGCATATACATGTGCGACAGCGCGGAGCGTTCGATCTCACATGATGAAGTCCCACAACATCGGCCTGCCCAAGCAACAGCACTGGAGACCCCACAAACAGCTCAAAGAAATGTTAAAGAATGCAAAATTACAGTTTTCATATTACCTTGAGTTTAAAGATTCACTGAAATGACTGTAGAAATTTTCCTTATTTTTTTCTTTCACTTTACTTGTCAGAATTTCCAAACGCCACTCGATGTTCTAGAGTATTTGGAGCATCATCCTCACTCTGAACCTCTTCGGCGATACACGCCAATTGCCGTCAACCAGCCGATGTCCGAATATATGGAATGCTGCTACGCCACCTGCAGCTTCTCTTGCCGAACCATCCAAGAGATGCAGGCACACCAGACGCATGCCAAACATCCTGGCTTGATGAGGAAGGATGCACGTGACGAGCACTCCACAAACTGGGTGTGCCCTGCATGCGGAAAGCAATTCCGTGTCTGGGGCAATTTTTCCCAGCACATGCGTGTACACTCAAAGCCATTTAGTTGTGAACAGTGAGAATATACATGTGCGACAGCGCGGGGCGTTTGATCTCACATGATGAAGTCCCACAACATCGACCTGCCCAAGCAACAGCACCGGAGAACCCTCAAACAGCTCAAAGAAATGTTAAAGAATGCAAATTACAGTTGGTGAGGGAATTCTGTGCCCTTAAAAATGATGAATTGCACAGCCAAGCTGCCAAAAGGCAGCCCCATCCTAATAAGATATGTTTATTTAATATGTTAGTTTGACTATTGAAAGGTTGACACATGCATTACATGTATTAATTAATCTTTCGTAAATTTTCATATTACCTTGAGTTTAAAGATTCACTGAAATGACTGTAGAAATTTTCATTATTTTTTTCCTTCACTTTACTTGTCAGAATTTCCAAACGCCATTCAATGTTCTACAGTATTTGGAGCAGCATCCTCCATCTGAACCTCTTCAGAGATACACACCAATTCCTGTAAACCAGCCAATGCCCGAATATGTGGGATGCTGATACGCCACCTGCAGCTTCTCTTGCAGAACCATCCAAGAGATGCAGGCACACCAGACGGATGCCAAACATCCTGGCTTTATGAGGAAGGATGCACGTGACGAGCACTTCACAAACTGGGTGTGCCCCGCATGCGGAAAGCAATTCCGTGTCTGGGGCAATCTTTCCCAGCACATGCGTGTACACATTTAAAGCCATTTAGTTGTGAACAGTGTGAATATACATGTGCGACAGCGCGGAGCGTTCGATCTCACATGATGAAGTCCCACAACATCCACCTGCCCAAGCAACAGCACTGGAGACCCCACAAACAGCTCAAAGAAATGTTAAAGAATGCAAAATTACAGTTTTCATTTTACCTTGAGTTTAAAGATTCACTGAAATGACTGTAGAAATTTTCCTTATTTTTTTCCTTCACTTTACTTGTCAGAATTTCCAAACGCCACTCGATGTTCTAGAGTATTTGGAGCATCATCCTCACTCTGAACCTCTTCGGCGATACACGCCAATTGCCGTCAGCCAGCCGATGTCCGAATATATGGAATGCTGCTACGCCACCTGCAGCTTCTCTTGCCGAACCATCCAAGAGATGCAGGCACACCAGACGGATGCCAAACATCCTGGCTTTATGAGGAAGGATGCACGTGACGAGCACTCCACAAACTGGGTGTGCCCTGCATGCGGAAAGCAATTCCGTGTCTGGGGCAATTTTTCCCAGCACATGAGTGTACACTCAAAGCCATTTAGCTGTGAACAGTGAGAATATACATGTGCCACAGCGCGGGGCGTTTGATCTCACATGATGAAGTCCCACAACATCGACCTGCCCAAGCAACAGCATGCACTGGAGGCACCGCATATGAATTTCATCGAAACAATTATTGTGAAAATTTAAGATATCTATCGTTTTGAATCAATTAATGTACTTGTAAATAGTTCCCCACATGTTCGCACTCCAAACAATAAATTTCACCGTCAACTGTTTAAGATGAACTGGGTTGAAGCCGCAGGTTCAAGGAAGCTTAAGCACACTCATTTGCATGTAAAGGAAAGTATGTGTTCAACAAAGTTATATTTTATGTAAGCGTAAGCTTATTTATGTGGACATGAGTTATTTATTTAAAACACATTTGTGTAAATTGTATTCTTTGCAATATTTTATTGTGTAAATTAAACCTATCTCGAAACAGAATGTTGAAGCCCATGATTAAACTTGGAAATATTGTGCTTCAAATCGTTCTGTCTCGTTCTTTTCCCCAAGCATCCTTTTATAAAGAACCACGTCATAAACATCAATTACTGTTTGGTATTGGACGTCTTATATGGCGATATCGTTTGGAACTTTTCCTAAAAAAGATGTTCCGTAAATCGTCGTAAATTTTCATATTACCTTGAGTTTAAAGATTCACTGAAATGACTGTAGAAATTTTTCTTATTTTTTTTCCCTTCACTTTACTTGTCAGAATTTCCAAACGCCACTCCATGTTCTAGAGTATTTGGAGCATCATCCTCAATCTGAACCTCTTCGGCGATACACGTCAATTCCCGTCAACCAGCCGATGCCCGAATATGTGGAATGCTGCTACGCCACCTGCAGCTTCTCTTGCCGAACCATCCAGATGCAAGCACACCAGACGAATGCCAAACATCCTGGCTTTTTGAGAAAAGATGCGCGTGACCAGCACTGCACAAACTGGGTGTGCCCTGCATGCGGAAAGCAATTTCGTGTCTGGGGCAATCTGTACCAAAACATGCGCATGCACTCAAAGCCATTCAGTTGTGAACAGTGCGAATATACATGTGCGACAGCGCGGGACGTTCGATCTCACATGATGAAGTCCCACAACATTTTACCTGCCCAAGCAACAGCACTGGATGCACTGCAAATTCAATAGATGTGGATGGATCTACTGTGCACTCAAGCCTAAAGATATCTCCATTAAAATAAATTGCCACACCCACAAAAGCACCAAGCACCCGCTCCTTTTCAAATTTCCACCCCCTTTTAAATAAATGTTTTCCCCATTGGAATGTCAGTACCTCCCTAAAATTATGACTGTCATTTACATATTAGGTGGAAATGTTCTCTGTTGATGCATCCCGCACCAAACGCGTAGATCTAAAAAATGTCTAGAACAGATTCAATTAACACCTCGGTCAAAACGAAGTGATCGATCACAATTTACTCGTCGTAGTGCATTCGCTCGTGTAAATTACAGTCGAAACCGAAGAACCGTGAACGCCAAAACTTATTTCTGGAATGTTTATTGTTCTACGACCAATCAGATTCGAGACGTTACCGCAAACAAACCGCAACAGTAATTAGCTAAAAAGTTTCGATTCTTGAATCACGAAACGACTTTTTCGTTTACATTAGTCTTCAGATCACCACCGATTAACAAACACTCTGGAATTGTTAATTTTCTTCTATTTCAGAGTTGAAGCATAAGCAAAGAATAACTATAAACAATAAATACTGAAAAGAGAAAAATAATCGAACAGACATGGCTAGACAGCGCGTCTAGAAGCAGAATAGAATTTTTGATTATTTTTACAAAATTACGGCCTATCCGGTTTTTTACTTACAATCATTTCTAGGTTTTATCCTTTTCCCCATTTCACCAAAAAATTTATTGAATAAACTTTACAAAAATGTTCTCTCTACTTAACTTCGATGCCGAGCCGGAACAGTTCACGAAGCGCGTCGCAGCAAAATTCTCCGGCCCAGTATGTCACGCAACGGCACCCATTTTTTCAAATTTTAACAGCACACGTATTTGAATTTGCAACGGCACGCAAGTTTGCATTTGCTGTGAAAATTCAGGTTTTACAGAAACAACATCGATTGCTCTATAAAAATGCTGAAAAGTAAGTATAAAATACATGCATTCAAGGATTGAATTCCTTTTACATCGCGCTTGCGTTCCTAATTTCAAAAGAATATTCTGATTTTAACTTAAATTTCCTACTTTTCAGACACGGTGCGCGTAAGGGAAAATATCCACGGTCAAATTTTCGATATGGGGAAGTCTTACCCTCAAGTTATTAGAGAGAATGTCCTGGACCTTTACAATGCTGGATTGTCGCAGAGAGAAATAAGCGCGGATGCTCGAGTTAGTCTTGGTTTTGTTAACAAAATAATAAAAGAGTACGAACAATTCAACTTTTCGATGCCACGAAAAGCCTTCAGTGGACGACAGAAGTATGTTATGAGCGAGGATGTTATGGATTATCTAGAGAACGAACAACTTAACAAACCAAGCACCTATACGCACGAGTTACAAGCTAGATTGGTGTTGGATGGAGTCTGTTTCCCGCATGAGATTCCCTCGAAAACGTCCGTGAATAGGTTTCTGAAAGAGGAACTCAGAATGACTCAGAAAAGAATCACGCAAGTCCCTAGTGAGTCCCTCACAGGTCCAAATATAGACAGTCAAAATCAGTTTCTGGATGAAGTCAGCAGAATAGATCCATGCACTCTTCATTTCTTTGACGAAGCAAGCGTAATCCGCACAACAGGAAACAGAAGGCTTGGAAGATCATACATTGGAGAGCCCGCCATTGAATTCCAGAGGTATGCGTCAAATGCAAGTTTTACAGTCAATTTGCTTCACTCCGCGATGGGTGTCGACCACTACAGCATTTTAGATGGCCCATCCAACGGAACCGAAATGCTGATATTCTTCGATGACGTTTTATCTTTGGAAAACCCAGATGGAAGCACTGTCGTGGAGAGAGGAGATACGGTAGTAATGGACAACTGTGGTTTCCACCATGGGCGCTTTGCCGAAGGAATGCTGAGAGACATGTTTAAAGAATTTGGAGTGAATCTTTTGTTTCAGCCGCCATACTGTCCTCATCTGAATACGTGCGAACTATGTTTCCACCAGATGAAAAGTTTCCTTTGTCGCTTCTCCAGGTTTGCTGAAGAAGAAACCCGAATTGCTATTGCAGAGGGTATCAGCGAGATCACACAACTAAATTCTATTGCTTACTTCCGGCACTGTGGATATCTTATGTGACAATTTGTTAACTTCAATGTTAACTCGACAGCTTTCCAAAAATTCCACGTAGACATAAAATAAACAATAATAACAATGCTTTTATTTTAAAAGTTGTAAATTGCACTGCACAAAATAAGTAACCATCTATCCTTGCAAAACGTTTAGGTTTCAACAGTCACGAATGAACCTGGGGCAAATAACATAGCTGCAAATAATATCTGGTATACCAATAAGTTATCTCCTGGATCGCAAAACACAATGTAATTACATGGCACTATAATGCCTCCACCAGACTCCCAAGTCCTGGGCCAGGGTGCAGAACTTGGTGTAGGTAGTCCTGTTATTTGGCTGTAAAAAAGTGTATAAAAAAGTGATGTTTAGTATGGCTTACTTGGTAAAATAAAAATATTATCAGGATCCAAATCCCATGCAACAATAAAGGCAATCCCCTCACATACGATTGTGCTATAAGGTATCCCTGCAAAAACCGCTTTCTCCAACTGAAAAGTTGCTTTTTAGTTGAGAGGTTTCATGTAAAAGAAAGTTGCGTCAGATTGCGTGACGTCTGAAATCACGCTCGCGTGCGTTTGTTGCCGGAACATTACCAATGTTTAGGTTGTGCCTTTTTCTAGAATTTATACATAGAGTACTGGGTGAAGTAGTATCCAAATTGTCACTTACCATAATACAACCAATTTGCCTGGTAGGCGAGCGAAAAGAGACCCCACGTAACTGCATAAATTGATAGGAACATGCCCTATGACTTCACCTGAGGCACTGTGCACGGAAACTGCATTGCAGTCATAAGCATTGTTGATCTCAGGTTGACACTCAAATGTATCTCCCGCATTAACAACAGGTTCGTAAGCATGATAACCTTTCATAACGCAGTTGTTGATTACAATTTTGCTCATGGTCAAGGTTTTATGTGTCTTTCGGATGGAAAAATTGTACTCTGTGGAGAAAAAAACGGATCGAAATCCACCAATGACAGCCCACTAGCATGACCTTTTGAACTTGTGACCGGTGTGCATCGGTTGTGATTGGCTCATTTTGATCATTAGAAAGCGGCTAGATGTGTTTTTGCCACTGCTATCCTGTTTCCCGCGCAAACTGTTTCTAAAGTTTCAAGATGTCTGAAATAAAGCAATGGTTAGCAGCGATGGGAATAGCTGGAATCGAACGATTAAGCGAAGTCTTTGAGGCCCAAGGATTTTCAACTCGGAAATCGCTGAAATATCTAGACGAAGCTGATTTAGATTATCTCTTCTCTTCGCCAAAGAAATTGAGGCTGGCGGAGAAAAGAGCAATAACACAGGAGCTTCAACAACTGAAGCGACAATTGTTCAGTTATGTGGACAAAAGCCCAACCAGTGGACCGACAGGAACACCGCAAACAGCTGCAGATTCTCCACTGGAGCGACGTAAGATGGAACTTGTGGAAAATGTCAGTTTCCTTGAAGCGCAAGCATCGAGCGCAGAAGAGTATCTGTCACAAATGAGAAGAGAAAATGATTCGCTTCAAACCGTGACGCTTGGTCGAGTTTGTGGACATTGTCATCAGAGCGGCCACAACAAAAATACATGTCAAGGCTTACAATGCGATTCCCATCTGAAATGCAGAATTAAGGATAAACACCCAGAGGTCGCTAAGTCACTGAATGAAACTCAAAAAATGGTGGAAACACTAAAAAAAAATTTGGAGACAGCCAAACAAACCCTGGAACAGTTCACGCTGCAAATGCAAAGATCACGCGGAAGTTTTTTCGCAGTCATGCGCCCACGACTAAAGCGACTCAACCCCATTAAGTACTTAAAGCGGCAAGACTTGGATAAAGATTTAATGTACCTTCAAAGAATACTCGAGAACAAGATACCACCGGAATCCGAGGATTGGCGGCTGCCGCATCTAATCGAGAGCTCTCAACGGGGAGTGTTCAGCCCTCACCTTCTGAATACTGCAAGCATGTCACCCATTCAGCCGGCTGCGCATTCCACACCGTCACCTAACAGTTCTGCTCCAGAGCGAGTATCTCTTCAAGTGCATGCAGGATCACTGGGGGGAGCAGTGGAAGTAAGTCCAGTGTCATTCACTCCTGAAGCAGTCGCAGCATCAAGAGACCGAAGAATGTTTACACCAGCCAATTTTAGATTCCATCCCTATTACTGACTTAGAACATATTCATTCAGTAAAACTGAAAGCATGTAGGTACTGTGTTTAATGATTGTTTTAGTACGGGGTATTAAAAGCACAGCTGTTGAGTTTATCCGGCATATTGTTGATCGGGTCAAGTTACCAAGACTGAACTGTTTACATTCAAAGGATTTCATGTGTTAACAATGTATATTAAGGAAAAGTTTACATTAAAAGCTCAGTGAGTTTATGCTGCTGTTAGTAGTTCCACATTGTTACGGCTGAAACTTTCCGCTTTTGCAATGTACCAGACCGCCCTTTTGGTGTTTCCGTTTATCTTGGTACAAAGAAACTTTTTCTAATGAACAAAATTTTGTTCGGTGAAACGTAATAAACAGCAAATTTCTACAAATCGTATATTTTCATACTGCTATCACACGCACTTTCTACCCTCTTTCAGCGAGATTCATGATCACTGCTGTATGTTTGCAAAAAGCCAACTTTTTTTGGTTCAAAGATAAAAATGTTTCGGCTATCATTGTGTGACATACTGGGCCGGAGGGTTTTGCTGCGACGCGCTTCAGTCATGAACTGTTCATTGACTGTTCCGGCTCCGGATAGAGAGAACATTTTTGTAAAGTTTATTCAATAAGTTTTTTGGTGAAATGGGGAAGAGGATAAAACCTAGAAATGATTGTAGCTAAAAACACCGGATAGATCGTATTTTTTTTTAAAAAAAAGCAAAAACTCGATTTTATTCTGCTTCTAGACGCGCTGTCTAGCCATGTCTGTTCGATTATTTTTCTCTTTTCAGTATTTATCCTTTATAGTTATTCTTTGCTTATGCTTCAACTCTGAAATAGAAGAAAATTAACAATTCCGGAGTGTTTGTTAATCGGTGGTGATCTGAAGACTAATGTAAACGAAAAAGTCGTTTCGTGATTCAAGAATCGAAACTTTTTAGCTAATTTCTGTTGCGGTTTGTTTGCGGTAACGTCTCGAATCTGATTGGTCGTAGGACAATAAACATTCCAGAAATAAGTTTTGGCGTTCACGGTTCTTCGGTTTCGACTGTAACGTAAGCATGAACAGCAGTGTGCTTTAGCTAATTGATAAATAACATAAATACAAAGCAAAAGTAAAGCTTAAAAAGCAGGCTCATTATGCTTAAAAATAGGCCTTACAAGCCTTAAAATGCAAAATTATAACAGCTTGATCGGAAGCGCATAAAATGTTTCGCGTGGCACAAAAAGTTTGCTTTCATTTTCTCTGAACAAACAAACCTTCAAGCAAAGCTATATGTGACCATTAGCGTTCCATGATGACTTCGAAACCTTCTTGAGGTTGTATAATTTATGTAGTAGTTATACAAAAAAAAAAAATGAATGCAAGCCCTAATTTGGTCAACAGAGTCAACGTTCGCTACACACAAAATGACACATGCACACAGCAGCCTCGACGTGTGTACACGCGCCCGGCAGACAATAATACAGATTTATAGATGAAAGTTATTCCACCAAATAAAAAAATTAATAAACAGTTAAGATCATTTATTTTAGTTGACATACACAAATATAAAAGATTGATGCTTATTTTTTAGTAGAGCTGCTTTATTAAATTTGTAAATCTCAGATTTTCAACTGAATTTGAAATGTACAGTGTTGCTCTATTAAACAAATAAGCTCAAATACTCTGCACCGATCATGTCAAATCTGAATAACATTAGAACATGCAGATAGTAGTTGAATCGATGTATCCAAGCATTTCAGGAACGATTTAAAGTGGCGGCTTACAACATCAAATTTAGTGTTCCGTGCAAAACTAACTCGGAAGAAAGGCGGTCAAACTTGTGATCACTTACCGGCCGGCCAGTGTGTGAACTTATCACTGTGCGAATGAATATATACTTGTCCTTTTGCACAACGTAGATCAAGTACAAAATCCACGCATCACTTCTGTGTGAGCTAACTTCAGTAACTTTGAAACCAGCGTCGAAATGTAACGTTCACGGTAAACAAACACATTTGCTTCACGAAAACTACATTCACCACACATTCTGAAGCATGTTTCCCGCTTTTGGACCGTTTCACAACTTGTTTCACAACTTGTTAATTCCCAGCGTTTGCTTTTAACGTGAAAAACCAAACTGGACAGTGCATCTTAACTGTTCCGTTCGGTTAACGGATTTTCAAAAGTTGGCCGCCAAAACGAATTCGTACATAAGAGGTATCAGGTTTACAAATCGTGACATTGTCACATCACACACATCAGGTTGTTTTTTTCTGAAATAAATAATGTTTTACCATGATAATTTCAGCAAATAAGCGATATATTTCACTAAGCAAAAGAGTCTTAAACGAAAGACTCATTGTTTTACCAGGTTAGTTGCATTTGAAACTGTTGCGTGCAAAGTTGAAAAATTCCACGATTGATCACGTGCGAACGCGTAACCTGATGCTTCAAACCAGGGCGATTTTGAATGTCCACAGCAAACGCTTGCGGGAGAAAAGAAAACTGCAATTTATGAAGGCTTTGTCACCTAACAAAAAGGCCACCAATTCATTACGTTAATCACCCTGAAAAAAGGTACGCCGGTTAGGTTACATGTACATGTAAACCAAATTAATTGAACCTAACAACAATTACCATTTACAAGTCTTATTACCGCAATAAACATTAATTTTATTTATGCTGCAATTCTGTATACAAATTTGATAGTGCTCGTGTTAAATCACTGCTTTCTTTATAGAGATTAACAGCCTTGTAAAATTGACTACACATCTTTAACTAATTTTTAGATTGAGACTGCAGGGTATTCGAGCCGATCGTGTACTCGATAATTGAAAATAATTTCTATAATCACGGAATGATCTAACGTAAAGATCTAGCTAAGGTCTTATCTAGGCAAAACTTCAAGACATTTTTTAGACAATCGTTCAAGTTATACTAATGTGGAATCTGATCTCTCGTCATAACGCCAATGCCTACTGTCACCTGATCCCCTGCTGATCACAAGATCTATTTGAGGTCTTATCTAGACAAATCAACAAGACATTCTCGAGACAAACAAGCGAGGCAAGCATCGAAAAGTCTTTCAAGACTTTTGCAAGATTCTCTAGACATTACGTTTGTCTGAAAAAGGTCTAGGAAATGTCTAGAAGTCTTTTGCTAGACCTATTGAAGACAAAATTAGACCTAGCGCTTTTGTACGGGCTGTTGCCGACATAAGAAGAAGCGACTGATGATCGAGCCTTTTTTTCACTTTAAGTATTCCTTCATCCCTCATAGTTATACCCCCTGTTCTTCATAAAAAAAATACCATGGCCAACACAAGTCTCTAAGACTGTAGGAAGCCATGTTTAAAGTAATGTATTATGAGAAACCATTTAATCTGATAACAACAAATTTTCATGAATATTTTTCCAAACTCGTGAATAATTTAACAGAAAGGGACGGTAACTTACTGAAGATTGGCTTAGCCCCACATGGTGCATATCTCTTGCTTCTGCAAGAATGTCCTCGGGTTTCTTCGGGGAACAAGCAGACAACTTCGAGGAACCTGGCCAGTCTGCATGGGGCTTTCCTGTCTGTTGTAGCAAATCGTTTAATGAAATACATTAGTTTTAGTTCTTGGAAATTCTGTGATTCAAAAATTGTTTGAATGTTAAAACAAGCCTGCGTCGCAGACAGTCTAAACTGCCGGTTAATAGTCGAGGATTTCGTGATACGTCCGGCTGCAACGCAGGCTATTAGGGACACGTCATAAAGTACATGAGGGGGTTGGCTATGAAAAATTGGGGCTGGGTAACTATTTCTCAACATGTCAAAAAAAGGCGGGTCAGGAAAAAAATGCACTACATTAGAGGTCAGGCTTTTAGCCATGAGGATTTAAAAAGTGGGAGTCCACAAATAAGGCCTTGTATCCATAGGAGGGCCTGAAGAGCATGCAAGGTGTTTTTCTGCAGATATGAGTGCAAAGGTTTCTAAAGATTTCCAAATTTGTTATAAAAACCTCTGTATACAGTTATTCATATTAATTTTCTCTAAAAAGTGGCCGTCCATAGGACTCCTGGGCTCCCACCTGGCTAAAAACCAGTTAGAAGTGAGTCATGATTAAATTATTCATTTAATGGCATCTATAAAATTCCATCAGAATGCCAAAAACAGCATTTCTGAGGCGAGGGAAATTACCACTAATTACCTCGCCATGGCAGTCTTGTGTTGGTACAGATTGCCCCAGACACGGAATTGCTTTCCGCATGCAGGGCACACCCAGTTTGTGGAGTGCTCATCACGTGCATCATAAAGCCAGGATGTTTGGCATCTGTCTGGTGTGCCTGCATCTCTTGTATTGTTCTGCAAGAGAAGCTGCAGGTGGCATTGCAGCATCCCACATATTCGGGCATTGGCTGGTTTACAGGAATTGGTGTGTATCTCCGAAGAGGTTCAGATGGAGGATGCTGCTCCAAATACTGTAGAACATTGAGTGGAGTTTGGAAATTTTGACAAGAAAAGTGAAGGGAAAAAATAAGGAATTCTACAGTCATTTCAGTCAATCTTTAAACTGAAGGTAGTATGAAATTTTACGAAAGATTAATTAATAATGCATGTGTCAACCTTTCAATAGTCAAACTAACATATTAAATAAACATACCTTCTTATTAGGATGGGGCTGCCTTTTGGCAGCTTGGCTGTGTAATTCATCATTCTTAAGGGCACAGAATTCCCTCACCAACTGTAACTTAGTATTTTTCACATTACTTTGAGCTGTTTGAGGGTGTTACCTGCATAGAAATTGAAATTTGACACAGGTGTATATACATTTAAAACCTTTAAACAGTAGAAGTGAAATATTGTGAGATTATAGTTTATTATGGTACTAAATTAAAAATAGAATGCACGTAAATATCTTACCTTGATAACTTTCGCCTGGCTGTAATGTTTTGATGACTGCAAAAAGAAAATGCATGAAAAACTCACATGATTATCAACTTTGAATAAAATCATCCTACAGCCCACCCTCAAATACAATTGTCTCAACGCTGAATATGTTCAGTGTAGCTTGTGCAGCTTAGTTTCTATATACAAGGTCAATTTAATGTGCCCTCCAATCAGTACAAACACTACACGTTCATGAATACAATGAAAACAGACATCTTATAAGGCAGTTCAACATAGTGTGATTCCATTATCATTACTTTGATCCTCCAGATCTGTGACCGTCAAATTGAGACTGGTTTTCTTTGTTGAGTCACAAAACTCTGCCCATTCTTCTGGAGCCTCTTGTAAACAGTCCGCCATACTCATAAGGTTTCTCTCTGGGGCCACAAGGCGAAAGTTGTAATGTGACTTAACATTTTTTAAAAATCTGACCCTTTCTTCTGGTGTTCGCAAGTCTCTGTATAAAAAAAATTTAAAAACATATGCCTGATATAAGAGATAAACTAACAGAAAAATCTGATTTTAACTGTTAACCTGTACAGGGTAGCAATGTCTACATTAATTTAACATTGCCAACATCTTGTTAAAGATGAATGTTGTTCAACAAAGGTAAGAAGTAAACATGTTATTTCCGATTTCTTAAATCGTCTTTTTAGTTTACTTGAATGTGCTATACAGTTATTTAATTTTGTTTCATTTACCCGTAAAGTAGTCTGCCTGTGTCCAGATGACGTTCAAAGACATCTTTGACTTATTAAGGCGCCATGCCCCCGAGTTCTCTGACCAGCCAGCCAGACGGCAAAGGGTAGGTACGTCTTCATTTGGAAAACTTCCTCCCTTTTCTATTGACCTCTGTATAATGAAAGATGTTGCTATACCCTAGACCAAGTAGAAATAAGTATTGTATGTTGATGACTTGTACTATGGAGTGCTGGTCACGTGCATCTTTTCTCAAAAAGCCAGGATGTTTGGCATTCATCTGGTGTACCTGCATCTCTTGGATGGTTCGGCAAGAGAAGCTGCAGGTGGCGTGTATCGCCAAAATTAAAGCTGATTTCCAGTCCGTACTGCGCAGACTCTGGGTTTGTTTTTGTTTTTGTTTTGAATTCGTTGAAACGTTACACTTCGGTGACAGCATACATGAAGTTTTTTAGTCCGCCATTACAGTTCGTTTCGTTCAAGAATTTCCGATGAGCTGTAACGTAGGTTTGAAATAGCGTCAAGGTTCCTCTACTCGTTATTATTTGTTCTGCAAGGATATCTGGCGTTAATTATGAAGAAAAAGGTAAGTTTGTCGCGGAATTTTTAGTTTTGCTTGTAAACATTCCTTTGTGTGGGCTCACATAAACATTGCAGCCGAGATTGCGCAGTACGGACTGGAATTCATCTTTTGGAGTAGTTTGTCACCTATGATATAAAAAATAATTACTTACCGCGGCTGAGATTTTGAGATAATTTTGTGTTGACAATTCGTAAATGTTTTTCTTTCAACTGTATACTTTAGAATTTTTCATTTATTTAAACGGAAAAACTACCCAATATTAAAACAATAAAAAAGCACTAGCAAGCTAGTAAATATCGATGCTTGATTTCGATGAAGGACCGAACATGTAAGCATGTTGCTTCGAATATTTTGAGCATAAACTCGGTACAGAAAAAAAAATATTCAGCCTGGGCTGAAATAAAAGCATATTTCTATAGAAAAAGAAGGTGTGTTCATTGAATGTTTTGACTGGTGAGCTGGTGCTTTCGAGTTGATGAGTGGTGTGTAGAGTTTTGCAGCCTATTGGATGTTTGTTTATGCGAGGGACTGCGACTCGAGCGCTGTAGATTTAATAAAACACTAACCTTGGATGAAAGAAGGTGGAACCGGCTGGTTGCCGAGGTACTTGTTCCTGTTGGTTTTCGTCAAGCGCAGAGTCATCTAAAAAGAAAAAAGACAACATAAATTCTCATTTCGAGCCGGCCAAAACATTTGAAGTCCGCCCGCGTTTCCCGTAGCGAGTGCACATGCAAAGTATGCAGTCCTTCTTGTTTCTTTTTTATTCGGCGATACTGGGTATATATTTGAAAAACAGTGAGCTGTACTTACCTCCGGACTCTTTTGAGGGCCTCTCGGACTTGCCATTTTCTCGTTAACGAGAATTGTTCCGGGTATAAACTTGAGTCTCGTGGGTCAGAGTCTTCGGCGAATTGAAGTTGAACTGCTCGAGTTCCGTGAATTCTCTTTCAATTCATCCCTTTCTGTGGCACTAAAGGCACCTTTGCATTTTTGTTGAACCAAGAAACGACCCTGGCTAAAACAACAGCCGACATTTGGGTCGAAACAACAATAACCAAGCGATATTAAACCTTCGTTACCGGAATAATGTTGTAGACTAAAAGGTTTTTTTTTTCGTTTCGCTTTTGCCTCGCGTACTGAAGGCGGGAAAATTTTGACACGACGCGGCGCAGCAAATTTTTTTGGGTGGAGGACTGGGACCCAGCAAGGCATCGATCTCCACAAAGCGCAAAGCGCGCAAGGTACCGAGATCGATACCCAGATTCGCCAAAAAAATTTGTTGTCACACACTGCGTATTAAGGTTTTTTTCTCCCATATAAAAAATTCCATGACAAGAAAAAAAAAAACAGAAAAAAAAATTGGAGAACGGACGGTCGATACCCGGAATCTTTGATTTCTTTTTTCTGTCCCACACAGGCCTCACTTCTGCAATTCGTTAAGTTTTTTTTATTTTTCGGCTCATATATAAGAGTTTCGGTGACAAGAAAAAACAGAAAACAAAAAACTTGGAGATATTTGCAGGGGAAGGTACCGGGATCGATACTCGTACTCGGCCGGTCTGCTCCGACTGTCTTCTAAAAGGACGCGCTTTTTTATTATTTTTGTTCTTGTTTTTGCCGAAACTCTTATACGGGACGATTAAAAAAAAACTTTAGCGAAGTGTGGGACAGAAAAAAAAAAGAAAAAAAAATTGGAGAACCCGAGTATCGATCTCGGTACCTCCCGCATGCTAAGCGGGCGCTCTACCATTTGAGCTAGTCCCCCATTCACGTGAGACGATAGGAATTTTTTTATAATTTAAATAAATTCCAGTTAAGTTATGGATGACGTCATGGTCGATCAATATTTTGCGCGATTTTGCGCATGATCGCCGAGTACAACAAACAAGATTTCAAACATGGCTGCCATCCTAACTTGTCTCTTTAAATCTTTTCAATGGATCCCCGTCTTATTTATCAACGCAGTGATTGTGTGGTCATACTACGCTTACGTATTGATTCTTTGTTTTGGTGAGGCGATCAATTTTGTACTTATTCCATTATTTTTAGCCTTGAATCGTAGATTCCATGAGCATGAAATTGGAAATATTAGTGCATTCGATCTTTACAAAGTTAAAATTTGCTTTCTTCCGGTCTAATAGCTTTCCTTTTATCTTATTAAACCAACTTTGTTCATTTCACTTTCAGAAAGCGTGCAGTCTCCCTTCGAAAGAGGTAAATAACTGACTGTTCGTGTCTTGTCTGCATAGGATCTTAACTATGGTCAATTATGCATCGAATGTAACGTTGTGTTTCGACATATTTTTTCGTAAGTTTGCGTTTGATCGCCCTAAAATATTGACAAATCTTCATTCCTGTTGGTTTATTTCAGCTGTGTATTTGATTTTATATCACCCGTTCTTTGTCATGTTGATGATTTCGTACTGGAGGACTATATGCGCTTCGTCTGGTCTGGTTCCTTCGCAGGTTTGGCAGTTAGCTTATAAGTTACATCTGTTAGTCTTTAGAGACAGTTTTGCTTACTATTTCATTTATGAACAGATTTACAAGCATTTATTACAATCAACACACAAGCCATCAAAGGTTAAAAAATAAAAATGTTACAGATATAAAATCAGATAAAATTCCTGTTCTGTATTAAAGCAACATTTTGTAAATGCAAATAAGAACGTGACCTCTTTAGTTTTCTTGAAACTGGTTAATTAATAAATTAAACCATCTCTTAGCTATGTCTAGACACTTCTAATATGGAAAAGACGTTCCATTTTTGGTCTGATCCACTGTGCCTAAAAAGGTGGCGACTGTTACATTTTCCTATAATTCCTTGCATGTGAAAACTCTAAAAACACTTATAGAAACACACAGAAAAGCTATAGAAACTTCAAACCCTGAATGAACAACCCCGGCATATCCAATCGAACAAAATCGAGCCAAAATTCAATTGAACCCAACTGACAACCAATTGTTCGATTGGGTTCAGTAATCAAACACAATCAAACATCTATTTTGCTGTGAGTTTGATTAAGGAACCAATTGAAC